>NC_045547.1:5080039-5260023 GCF_009769535.1 Thamnophis elegans
CTGAAATGGTATAGGGTTTCCGGCCCAGGCAAAGGGTTGGACTTGAAGACCTCCAAGGTCCCTTCCAACTCTGCTATTGTATTGTATTAACAGCCATGTGACTAATTTAAGAACTGCAGTGATTCACATCAAGGCGAAAGGTCGTAAAATGGAGCAAGGCTGGCTTAACATGTTTCTCACTTAGCATACATTTTGGGCTCAACTGTGGTCGTAAATCGAGGACTACCTGTGTAAATAAAGATATTTTACATCCATATTTTATAGCAAACAAGATAGTCAGGTAAGCAGGAGCATCATGAGGTAAATATTTGAGCGCACGGCGTACAGGGAAGAAAATGGCGGGAAAACAGGAAACACCCCTTTTACGCCCATAACAACCAATCACAGCTCAGATTGCCTCACGCAGGAGCCAGCACTCTTCAATCAATCAACCACAACTGTATGTTCTGGCTCCCTGCACAACCCTTCACTGCTCCAGCTACTAAATTGAAATACCTGGCATGTATTACTGAAACCTGGCTGGGCCACGAAGGAGGAGTCCCCCTCTCAGAAATGTGCCCAGAAGGGTTTCAGCTGCTCCACCAGCCACGACACCAGCGAAGGGGTGGAGGAGTCGCAGTTATTATCCGGGAGTCATTAGCTCCTCGCAGGATCCCTGCTCCAGAGAATGTCGGGTGTGAGTCCCTCCTTGTGAAGTTGGACCTAGGGGGTCAAGTGGGCTTGTTTCTGACGTACCTACCTCCCAGCTGCGTCACAACAGCCCTGCCTGCGCTCCTAGAGTCAGTAGCCGGACTGGCGGTTGAGTTCCCCAGACTTATAGTACTGGGGGATTTCAACCTGCCATCTCTTGTCGAACGCTCAGATGGGGCCCAGGACTTCATGGCTTCCATGACAACCATGGACTTGACCCAGGTAATTCATGTGCCGGGAGACACGCTCAACCTTGTGTTTCTCTCGGAGCAGTGAAGACGTGATCTGGAACTAAAGGGGATAGAGATCTCGCACTTGTCATGGTCAGATCACTTCCTGCTGAGGCTTGATTTTCGGGGGCTACTCCCCCACTGCAGGGAGGTGGAGCCGATTAAATGGTTCCGCCCCAGGTGCCTGATGGACCCATTGAGATTTCAGACGGAGCTTGGGGAGATACCTGACTCCCTTGCCCACAATCTGACTGAGTCCTTGGTCGCTGCCTGGAATACAGCGGCGGCTGGGGCATTAGATCGGATTGCGCCTTTGCGGCCTCTCCGCGGCAGTGGATCCAGGAGGGCACCTGGGTTTACCGAGAAACTCCTGCCTGACCTCCAAGGTCTCTTCCAACTCTGTTACAACAGAGTTGTCTTTCTGACAGGAGAAAGTTGTCACGGGGGAAGTTGGCCCAGCTGTACTTTATGTGTCCTACGCCAATCCAACCTCAAGGCCTTGTTAAGTTGCTAAATCAGAGCTTGATCACCGTTCTTTCTCTTTTTCAGGCAGAAAAGTCCCACTAGAAAGGCCAAGAGTGTTAGACTGAGAGCTAGACTGTAAGAATTCTCTTGGCTTCATTAATATAATATTTCCCATACTTTGATTTCTATTCCTCTCTGGGAAATTGCCTTTTTGTTATGTTTGCTCTTCATGACGTGACTAGATCCACATCTTCCTAATATTTGCTCGGCCTTGTTCTGCAATTGAATGGGACCGGGGCTAAATACATATAATCTGTGGGATACTTTTTAGTTTTGGGTTATTAGCACCCGCCCTTTACCCACAGAGTCAGTTCCACAGAAATGGCACCCTAGGACAAGCACCGGTCACGTCAACAAAGGATCAGCCATGCATTCATTTCTATGGAAAGATAACAGGAAAAATAGCCATAATATAAATCTTGGAGCAGGGCTTCGATCAGCATTGGGACTCTTCTCTCTCTACTTGACTTCTTCTGCTCTCCAAGCAAGAGACTGGTTGCACCTGTGAGTATTCTGCTGGGTAAGCCACTGAGGGATGTTTTGTTATGGGCTGCAGCTGTTGTCATAACCTTCTTGTGCAAATGCTTGAATTATGCGCTTTCCATCCTGGATACAGTCACTGTTTTTTGCATAGATGGCAGCTTTTGATTACTACAACTCAATCTTCTATCAGAAACATTAGATTAATTATGGTTAATGTGGGCAAAGAATTTTATGCATCTAATCCTCTTGCTGCCACAAAGCACAGACAGGGAATTCCCCCTAATATCTGGGTTTCTTGCCTGTGGATTTGTCAGACACAGAGGCGATAGAATTGCTGAGTATTATGCGCATCAGGCAACAAAACCTACACTGAAAGCTGAATTGACCCAGAAAGCTACACTGGTAAGACCACCCTTGGAATGCCCTGCCCTTCCTTCTCTTCTATCCAGAAATGTAAACAATCTGTTTGGCCTCCATCTGAACATGTGGAACACCTGGACTTTATGAGCCATTGGGTATATTCAACCTCAAACTGATTCTCCCATTGCTAAATAAAAGTCTTTCTTCTTCTTCTCCTCCTCCTCCTCCTCCCCCCTCTCCCTTTTCTCTCTCTCTCTCTCTCCATCTCTCTCTATCTCTGTTTTGGCAGAAAAGTTCTACTTGAAGGACCAACCGACCAAGAACACGGCCATGTTGCTTCTGTGGATCCTCTCCCTGGCTGCCTCCTTTCTCCTGCCTGCAACTGGGGAAGTGGGGAGCAGTTTCCAACGCTGCAGTCAGTTCTTCTTGGGTGGAACCCCCCCCTCCAACCTGGTGCCACTGAATCCAGCCAGTATCTGCCAGTACTATAAGGGCAGCTATCGATTTGCCACTATGTACGACACAGCAGGGCGCATCCCCCTGTTCTCAGCCTATAAATATCATAATGCTCCAGGTGCATCACAGGTGGAATGGAAGATTGAACCACAGGTAAAAGGAGTTCCTATTTTGAAACGAAACATTCATGAAATGGAGGTCACCTTAGAGAAGGGGTCTCAAACTGGATTTCTCCAAGGGCTGGATCAGCATTGTAGTTGTCCTCTGAGGGCCGGCCAGGAGGGAGGGGGAGACGGACGGCAGATTGGACCAATCCTTTGGTATTTCCAGGGCCCCATGGGCCAGATATAAGCCCTTGAGTTTGACATCTCTACCTTAGAGGAACAGTCACTGGATAGGAAATAAGACAAGACTTAAGAATTATTTGTACACAATTAATCTCAGGAGATTTTAGAAGCTTGGCTGTAAGAATTCTGCTGTCCACATTGGTGAGGTCCCCCTTCCAACTTTCCCCAAAGAAGCAAACTCAGGGTGCCCAGAACCCCAAATTTCAAGCTGAAGCAATGTGTATTCTCTTGCTATAGGACAGTTTCAAGCAGGCTCCCCAAGAGGTCAGTCAGGGCCCTCAATTTCCAGATTTCCCACAAACTGCCACAAATATGGAAAGTGCCATGGAAACGTATCCCGCACCCAATTCCCTGTTTGGCTCATGGTAGATTTTTAACCAGATTCAGCGTATTTGATTCCATGTGTGAATGCTAATCGGGCACATTGCTTTCTGTTCCATATTCATAGCTTGCACTGCCTAGCGATCGTCACAGAAAAAGCATGGAATCGGAAAGGACCTGCCGAATCAACCCACGTGACCTGGCAAAAAGACAGGCTGTATGGAGCGATTATGAGAACATTTTCCAATACGACCTGGGACAGTTGGCACCAGCATCCCACCAACCGTATGGAGATAGCAAAGCTGCAACCTACACCTTAACCAACATCGTGCCCCAGTTTCAGGAACTCATGAATGGAGAATGGGACGATTTCTTAAGTGCTATGAGCCAAAGTACTGAAGGATGCCGTGCAACATTCGTCATTGTGGGCGTGGTGCCCGGTGACGATTCCATCTCTGGTGGCCGAGTGAATAAGCCCAGTCATATCTGGGCTGCAGTTTGTTGCGTGACCAAAAAGGAGCAAAAACAGGGCTTCGGAGTCCTTGCTGAAAATAATCAGGATAGGGTAGAAAGGTTTACCCTGAAGGAACTGGAAACGAAACTTAACGAAAAATACGGGAAGGAAGGAATTAATCTTTTCAATGGTGATTGCTATTGATAAGATTAATAATCCATAAGGTCATTCTCTATCTTCCAAATAGAATTCACAGAGGAAAAAAAAAAAAGCAAAGTATATCCGTAGCAGCTTAGTTCTTCAACCTATGGAATGAATGCAGTTATTATAATCCTAGTTTGATCCGTATAATTTTGGGGGGCTCAATCTTGTGAAAATTCAAGATGTTTGATTAGTTTGTGGTTCAGATTATGGAGCAAACCCAGAAAATAAAATAATCCAATCATGAGATGAAGGGTTCAATGATGGCACAACTAACAGTTTCCAGTCGTTGCACAGTGCGGGTGGGAAGAAGATCCGTAGGAATCAAATTTCATTTCATGCTAAATCAGGCTTCGATTTGACACAGGTAGTTCTCAATTTACAACCATTCAACAACTGTTTGAATTTATGACAAGACTAAAAAAACTACTTACAATCTATGTATGACTGTTGCAGTGTCCCATGGTCCCATGGTCAAAATGTGGATGCTTGACCTGTGTTTAGGATGGGTGCAGAATCCTGAAGATTGTGTAAATTGGGTGTGACCCACTTCGCAATAACATCGCTTAGTGACAGAGTTCCAGTTCCAATTGTGGTTGAAAGTTGATGCCTTTCTGTACGTAATTGCTTGAATGTTTTCTCTCTCGCTTTCTTAGTTCTTGCAATAAACTTGCTTATCAAAGATCTGTTTCCTTGTGTTGCTTTAGAGCAATGTTCCCTCTAATTTTTTTTTCAGTGTGTGCGGAAAAGTATAGTGTTTGAGCGGCACAATTTCATGCCTGAGCATCTGAATTTTTTTCACAGATGTTTCACAGAGCAATTGATTTATAGGATCTGAATTGGAGTGGAGAAAAATGGTTTTGTGTTTGTGTGTGTGTTTGAGTGAGTGAGGGATCCGCTAAGGGACCTGTGCCTACTTAGGAAAGAAGGTAAATTATTGCAAACATGATCAGTCGAAGATAAGTATGGGGACAGATTGGGCGGTAGAGAGAAAGTGATAAAAGAGTGGGAGAGAGGAAGAAAAAAAGAGGGAAGAGAGACAGAAAGAGACAGAGAAGGAGAGAGAAAGTGACGGAAGAATGGAAAAGAAAGAGAAGAGAAACAAAGAGAAAGAGGATGAGAGAGAGAGAGAAAAGAGAGGAAGAGGAAAGAGTAAGGGAGAACATCTCATTTCAATCCTGAGGTGCAAATATTCTCTTTGATTGGTAATTTTATTTGTCCATTTACTATCCAATACTCTCATTTCTCCTTAAGTTCATCAAGAATTCCCTTCTTTTTATTGAATTTATCACAATACCGTGAGAATAACTTTTTCAACATAGCTTTACAGCTATTTAAAATATATAGTACTTTAGGTCAGGTTTTCAGAACATTAGTCTATTTATAAGTCACTAAGTGCAAAGAAACAGAATTCAGAAAATTGGCTTCCCTTTTTGTAATTGCCTATTGCCTGCTTAATTTTCTATCTACATTTTTGATAACTGATATTCACTGTTGACCCAAGAAGCCCATTGTAGAAAGAAACCCTCCCTATGAACTTTGGTTGGGTTTCCATGGAATGAAGTTTGATCTTTTTCTCAACCATACAGTAGCATATTCTTTCTAAGGAGGATATAAGCAAGATAGTCCATAATTGCCTATCAAGCTAACAGTATAGCGATTGACAATCTCTTTATATTTCAACTCTAACTCTTTCAGTCTTAAAGGTTTGGGGAAGAGAAATCCAAAAATTCTTTTAAAGAGGAAAAAAAATGCTTGCACAATTGCACATGTATATACACAACACACAGAGGAACAAACTTAACAAAGTGCTAAGCCTGCCCACCAACTAACTCTCTCTCTCTCTCTCTTAATGAGAGGGAGAGAGAGAGAGAGAGAGACTGCAGAGTGTCTAGGACAGCGAGTCATTCGATGGGAAACTTGCCTCTTGGAAGGAATGACCTAGCTTGGCTCCTGCTTTCGATCTGCTGCCCAACGGAGAAGTTAAGAGGCAGGAGAGATGAAGCAGGAGCCAAGCTGGGTCATTCCTTCCAAGAGGCAACTTTCCCATCGAATGACTCGCTGCCCTAGACTCGAGGAGACCCTCTGCAGTCCCTCTCGTCTGGCCGGGATGCCAGCGAGAGTGTTGGGCTGAAGGAAGGAGGGATTCTCTCTCTCTCCCTCTCTCTCTCTCCCTTCCTCCCTCCCCCCTCTCTCTTATGCCCATCCCATGCTTTCTCCCAACCCCTTCTCTCAGCTACTTTCTGCCTTGTGGACCTAGAACTGATTGCTGTCTCCAGGCTGGCTCTCCTCTCCTATTAGCGTGGAAGGCGTCTCACAAAAACCACTGCACGGCAGTTGGAAACTGCTGCACGGTGTTTTGTTGCCACGTGCGCAGCCGCGCACCCACGCAGCTTAGAGGGAACATTGGTGGAGGTGTGAGGAGGCTAAAAAGTATTGGTAAAAAATAAAAAAATTGGCTAGAATCAATAACAGGAGTCAAAATAGATTTGAAACCAGAAATATTTTTACTAGGAATAATGACAATGGAATATAAAAAAAAGAAATCCTGTATTTAATTCTACACATAATTACGGCGGCGAGGATTGCCTTCGCTCAGAAATGGAAAAATAAATTGATACCAAGTGACGATGAAATAATAAGAAAGGTCATGGACTGTGCCGAAATGGACAAATTAACAAATTAACAATTAGTAATTATGTGTAGAAAAAGAAATCCAGGGAAAAGAAGAAACAGAATATTATTAGATACAGGGAAAATGGTATATAGGAGGATGGAGGAAAGAAACAAGGATCAATGAAAGAAGCCAATAAAGCCCCAAAATAGAAGTTAAGGAGAATTAACGTACGTGACAGTTCCATGACGCTCCAGCTACTCAGCGGAGTGTCGCACAGGGGCCATATGCTCTGTGTGTGTAAGCCCTGATCGGCTCAAGTACAGGTTAGGAGGATGGGCGGGTGGGTGGGCTCTCCGGAGCACCATAACGGAATGGTACCTGGTGCTCCCAGCAGGCACCAGTAGGCCTGTATCGCGGCGTACCGGTCGTATCCCACCACTCTGCTGATGCTATTTAAGATGAAGGCACATTTAGCCTCCTTTCAATTTTTTTCCCATTAGAGCCTTCTGTGAGGAAATAGTTACACCCTTAATTGTTAACATGCGAGCTCCCAAGGTGGCTGTCTCTTCCTCATTTTCAACTTTGGGAAAAGGAAAGAAAGACAGTGGGAGTCAGCCAGTGGTGGGTTTCAAAAATTGTTCGAACCTACTCTGTGGGTGTGGCCTCCTTTGTGGGAGTGGCTTGCCACCCATGTGACCGGATATGAAGATGCCGACGACGCTTGTCAGAACCACCTTAAATTACCTCACACACAGCACTGGCATGCATCAGAATAGGATGTAAACTTGTTTTTTAAAAGGCATCTTTGGTTTGCGTTAAAACAACTTCAATGCACGCAATGTTCTGATTGCCCCACAAACGCAGTAGTCATCCTTACCTTTCACAGAGGCACGGAGTTTTATAAATATGAGCATGATAGTGTAGAATAATCCTATCCAAGGACCAGTGGTGGGTTTCAAAAAATGTTGGAACCTCTTCTGTAGGTGTGGCCTGCTTTCCGGGTCCACTGGTGGAACCTCTTCTAACCGGTTCGGTAGATTTGACAAACCGGTTCTACCGAATAGGTGCGAACTGGTAGGATCCCAACTCTGGAGTCAGCCAGTCTTGTCTGGTGAAGAGATACTTAACAGTACAGAAACTGGCCTCATTAATCCTTTTGGCGCTCTCCCAAAGAAAGAACAAGACAATTTGCAAAGAGCAAAGATAAACAAGAGGCAATCTCCAAGAGAGGAAGAGGAGTCAAAATATGGAAAATATAATACAAGGTATAGTCAATAATGGTGCTGGAAATTCAGATTCAGATAGCAATAGCAATAGCAATAGCAGTTAGACTTATATACCGCTTCATAGGGCTTTCAGCCCTCTCTAAGCGGTTTACAGAGTCAGCATATCGCCCCCACAGTCTGGGTCCTCATTTCACCCACCTTGGAAGGATGGAAGGCTGAGTCAACCTTGAGCTGGTGAGATTAGAACCGCTGAACTGCAGATAACAGTCAGCTGAAGTGGCCTGCAGTACTGCACCCTAACCACTGCGCCACCTCGGCTCTAAGGAGATCTTTCCTCCTTACCCAAAGGTTAACAGAATAAAAAAAATAAGAGAATAATGGAGTTCGAAAGGCACCTTGGAGATTCATTTATTTATTTTCCAAAGCACCTGTTGTCAGAAGAAAAAAACAATGGATGGAAATTAATCAAGGAGAGAAGCAACCTAGAATTGGGGAGGAACTTCCCAACAGTAAAGGCAATTAACCAGTGGAATGGCTTGCCTTCAGAAGTTGTGGGGGCGATATGCAAAAAAGCGAAAGAATCCTGGCGAGGTATCCAGAGGTGGTCGGAAGAAATGATTGGACCAAGGTCAGAATTTAAACCAGAGTTATTCTTATTAGAAATCATAACGGAAAACTATAGTAAAGGGTCAATATATTTATTATTACATGTCGTAACGGCAGCAAGATTTACATGGCAGCTTTCCAAGATAGATAAGGTCTGTGGTCACAAATTCACCTTTGAAAGGCTGTTTGCCAGGCCTTTGCTGAATGGGAACGAGATGAATTCACATTCGTCTAATAAAAAGGGTTTTGTCGAGACCAGGAATCTGCTTTGTGCTTTTTGGGGAAGCCTAGCTCAGAACACCAGCCCTGTTTTTGAAGTTAATAAGAAGCATCCATATAGATGTGCTGTCCTGAACATAGCTGATAGAACCCCCCAGCCCCACCTCTCTGGACTATTAGCTAAGGGATGACTTCTTCATTCCAGTCCAACTCCATTGGTCAAACCCAGGCCTGTCTCCTAGCAACGCAGAAGACCCCACTGATGTTGCCCCCTTGGTCTGAACAATAGAGAACAGGATTCTGCACCATGGACTGTAGCCCAGGATCGAAGCCTTCCTTGGGCTGGCTAATCCAAGCAGCCGTAATCTTCCTGTCATTGTTGGGGCCATGTGGTTTTGACATAAAGTGTAAGAGGAGGGCCTGGGGAAGGAGGAATAGGGGGGATTCTTCAGGACATCCATGGAGGGGTGGGTTGCTACGGGTTTGAGAGAACCTGTAGCTAATGTTATGGCCGGTTTAGAGAACCTCCAAATCCCACCACTGGCTGGCCATGCCCCTCCCACTCCACCACACCCTGCCCCTCCCAGGAGTCTCCACGCGACCCGTTTTGGATGCAAGGTAAGTGCAGGGCCTGCACGGAGGCTCGGGGAGGGGGAAAATGGGCCTCCTGGAAGCTCCGGAAGGCCAGAAACAGGCCTCTGGAGCCTGGGGAAGCAGTTTTCACCCTCCCTGAGGCTGGGGAAGGCAAAAATCCCCCCCCATCCCGGTGCAAGAGGCTGACTAGGCCACGTCCACCATGGCCACGCCCACCCAGCAACCGGGCAGACAACCTGTTGCAGAAATTTTTGAAGCCCACCCCGACAGGTTCTACCATAAGGGCTTCAACGCAGTTGTCACCTTGACAACACTTGAGCTAAAATTGCAAAATTCAGAGCTTACCTGGGAATAGCAATAGCAATAGCAGTTAGACTTATATACCGCTTCATAGGGCTTTCAGCCCTCTCTAAGCGGTTTACAGAGTCAGCATATCCCCCCCCCCCCCCAGTCTGGGTCCTCATTTCACCCACCTCGGAAGGATGGAAGGCTGAGTCAACCTTGAGCCGGTGAGATTTGAACCGCTGAACTGCAGATAACAGTCAGCTGAAGTGGCCTGCAGTACTGCACCCTAACCACTGCGCCACCTCAGCTCAATTGGATCAATGGGGAACAAGCCCCACTCATCCAATGAGGCTCGATGAAAGGGGCAGATAGAGAAAGCTAGGCTGATCTGATCAAGGAGCACTGGAATCTAGTGGGGATATTATTATACCCTCGAAAATAACCCTCAATGGGGAATGGTTGGGGAAGGCCACGGGATTTGCAGAGAGGGCTAATTTAATTTCTTTGATGAGAGAAAAGATAACATCTATAAACTTTTTCCTGACTGAAAAACCCTTATAGAGTTTTTGCATAAAGCCGAGAAAAAGTGTACTTATGAGTTGTGGTTTCGACGATTAAGAGGGAAAAAAATTAGATGATAGAAAAAAAGTGAACTTTTGATTGTAATTATAAAGTGAGAGATAACTTTGTAGCCTTCCTTGTAAAGGAACTTGGAAGCTTCTTCCCTTTATTTTTTTCTTTCTTTCTGTCCTTTTCTCTCTCTTCCTTTTCCTTATGCTGTATTAGAGCATAGAACAGTGTTTCTCAACCTTGGTGATTTTAAGTCCTGTGGACTTCAACTCCCAGAATTCCCCAGCCAGCTATGCTGTCTGGGGGATTCTGGGAGTTGAAGTCCACAGGACTTAAAGTCTCCAAGGTTGAGAAACACTGGCATAGAACATATATCACAGAGTAACAGAGTTGGAAGGGACCTCGGAGGGCTTCTAGTCCAGCCCCCTGCTCACACAGGGAATACCAGTTCAGACGAATGGTTGTTCATTCCCTTCTTAAAAACCTTCAGCGATGGAGCATCAGTGGTGGGCTCCTAACCACTTTACTACCAGTTCCCTGAGAGGGCAGTCAAGGAAAAGTCCTGCCCTTGGAGACATGTTACTTCCTCCAGAGAATGCTGAGAAATCACCTCCACAGTTTCTCCACCCACACGTTTTGAGATCTTCTTGGAAGACCACTTCCGTTCTGCCCTAGGCTTCCCAAGAGCATGAAGCAGGCGCCTCGTCCCAATAAAACCTCTTTTGTTTAGTTTAAAGGGAATTCCTCTCCAGCAAAGTCCCGGCCAACAGTCTTTCATGAGATTTCACAACTATAGACCTTTATCGGGCTTGGAGAGCTGCCAGGCCGATATCTTCCAAACTCCACGTTATAGCAGCAATTCCTTGGCAAGAAGTCAGGAACAGATCTTCACCCAAATGAGTTGAACTGATTGTCTCCTGCAAACTCCACTCCCCTTTTGCTCCTCTTTATTCCCTATAGGAGGGGCCATTCACTGTCCACCTGTGCCTTTACTCCCAAGTCGGCCCTTGTTCCTTAACTGTTCCCTTCCCCTGCCAGCTCTGCGCATGCACACCCTGGGAACATGCTCCAGCTGTTCTTCTGTCCCACTAATGTCCAACTCTGAAGGCAACTGATAACTATCAGACGGCTCGGGCCCCCTCTCTGCCTCTGACGCAGAGCCCTCCTCAGAGCCTTCCCCAGACTCCAGGACTGGCCCAGGTTCCTCCCCAACCTCCTCACTGTCCGAATCTGCTGCCAGCTCCGATGGCCACTGGTGGGCTACCACAATTTCTGCCAGCTTCAGCCTGACCCCAATCAGATGGGACTAAGACCTTTTTCACCTCTGATCTCTTCTATCTTGGCTTCCTCTCAGACTGTGGGATGCACCCAAAGTACCAACGTTGGAAGGACGTGACCGATGGCCATCATGCCTTACCTGGAACCTGGCCCTGGCTCATCAGTATCCAGATCTCCACTCCCAAGGGACCAAGGCATTCTTGTGATGGAGCCATCCTTGACAATCTTTGGATCCTTACGGCATCACACTGTTTCAATGCAAAGAAAAAGTAAGAAAGAAACCAGCATCTACTTGCTGAGTATTTGTGGAGCAGAGAAGACCTTGGTTTCAGTGGTGCGCTGGCCTAGAGGTAGAGCTCTCGCCTCACAATCAGGAGGCTGTGGGTTCGATCCTGGGTAGAGGCCGATATTTCTCTCTCTGGGCACGATGCGAATATATCTGCTGAATATAACTCCGCATTGGTGACAGGAAGGGCGTCGGGCCAGTAAACACTCAGCTCCATTCAGTTGCCCTGACTCCACCCTGCAGGGGATAATGGGGTCATTAAATAACAAAGAAGAAGAGAGGCTGTTGCCTTCATTTATTGTAAGCTATCCATCCAATCCCCAGAGCCTAGAGTGTTAGAGGATTATTTATCTTAAAGGTGCTTTTTCGAAAGGAAACTGGAGTTTATTTTTCCTTGATGTGTTTAATGATTTTTTTTGGGGGGGGGGAACTGTTTTGACCCCCCTTGTCCTACACCAGTGGTCCTCAAACTTGGCAACTTTAAGACTTGTGGACAAGTCTTAAAGTTGCCAAGTTTGGGAACCACTGTCCTACACCAAAGCACGCTGAGACAAAGATACTGCAAGGATTTATTGATACACAGACAGGACCTTGGCAGCAAGCCAGGACAGTCCAGGCCTTGGCAGCAATCCAGCCTGCCAAGCTAGCCCCAAAAGTTCTCCAGCTCAAATGAATACGTTGACTCCTGCAAAAGGGCATGTGCACAATCATTCCTTTTATAGTCTTGAGAGGAGCCTAATTACCACCAGCTGAGTGCAATTATCTCCTGTAACTGCGCAACTGTTCCTTATGCCTATTAGCTCTTCGGTTCTGGGTGTCCAGGAACAACTCCCTTGGCTCATCCCCACTGCTCCAATTTATTTATTTATTTATTTATTTATTTATTTATTTATTTATTTATTTATTTGACTTATATACCGCTTCATAGGGCTTTCAGCCCTCTCTAAGTGGTTTACAAATTCAGCAACTTGCCCCCAGAGTCCGGGTCCTCATTTCACCCACCTCAGAAGGATGGAAGGCTGAGTCGACCTTGAGCCGATGAGATTTGAACCGTTGAACTGCAGATCACAGTCAGTTAAAGTGGCCTGCAGTACTGCACCCTAACCACTGCGCCACCTCGGCTCCAATGCATGACGCCCAGATCACTCTCCCTTGTCTCCTCCCCACTGGTCCATGGCTCAGGCGCCACCTGGTGGCCAACCAGCCTCTCTGCGCCATGCTCAGAGTCAGAACCCTGTCCAGGGTCCTCCACATCCTCCAGAACCGACTCATAGGGACCCTCGCTGTTGGAGTCTGGTGGCAGCTCCAAAGAGTCCTGCTGGGCCACAACAGGGAACTAAGCACCATATTAGGCTGAGGGCTGGCGCAAAATGGGTGGAAGAGTTTACCGTTGGTCCCCACCTTACAACCACAATTGACGCCAACATTTCTGTTGCTAAGCCAGAAACTTGTTAAGTGAATTTTGCCCTGTTTGTTAAGTGAATCACAGCAGCCGCTAAGTTAGCAAAACGCTTGTGTGGACCTCAATATTTCTAAGATCCTCCTCAGATCTTCCAAATGGTTATGGAGACCACGTTATGGCCGAGTACCGATCGGGGTGGTTCAGATGCTGCATGGTGGGGATGAGATTTTTCTGCTTGGAGAGGGGCATAAGCCAGGGTGAAATGCTACCAGTTCGGGCCAGTTTGCCTGAATCAGTAGTGAAAAAGGCTACTGGTTCACAGAACCGGTAGTAAAAAAATGCTAAAAAAAAGTTTTTTTTTAAAAAAAAGGTCCAAGGATCATATGTTGCCCAGTTGATCTTCAGAACTTTTTTCGTAACTTTTTAAGCATTTTTGTTACTACAGGTTCTCCAGAAACGCAGGGGGTGGGTCCGTTTTTACTCCCAGCAGGCTTTTCTGAGGCCTGCCAGGCCAAAAATGGGGGGTTGGGGATGCTGAGAAAGAAAAGAAAGAAAGAAAGAAAGAAAGAGAGAGAGAGAGAGAGAGAGGGAGGGAGGGAGGAAAAGGAGAGGAAGGAAAGACTACAAACCTGGCACTAGACACAGCTTTAGAGGATAATCCAGGGCTGGAAGGGACCTGAAGGTCATCTAGTCCAACCCTGCTCCAGCAGGACATTGTTAAAGTGAGTTTCTGCCTACCTAGCCATGCCTGCCCAATCACATGACACCTACCTAGCCATGCCCACCAAGCCACGCCCACAGAACCGGTAGCAAAGAATTTTAGATTTTACCACTGGGCATAGGGTTCCACATTTTTAGGAATCTGATATAACTCTATCTGAAAGATTTCTTTGGGTGTCCCAAAGGTGCTTTTTTCAGGAGGCAACTGGACTTCCTTGTTTTTCTTTGAAGATGCTTCGCTTCTCATCCAAGAAGCTTCTTCAGCTCTGACTGGATGGTGGGGAACGGAAGGATTGATATTCCTTGCAGACAGCTGGTCATTTGCATCCTTTTAGAGAGTCCTAGAGGCCACTTGAAGGTTTATCTCTGTCCTCAGGATCACCTGAATAGTGCAAAGCCTGAGGACACAGACAAACTTCCATCCATTTAGATAGTCATTGAGGCCACTTGGAGGTTTGTCTGTGTCCTCAGGCTTTGCACTATTCAGGTGACCCTGAGGACAGAGATAAACCTCCAAGTGGCCTCAATGACTATCTAAATGGATGCAAAGGACCAGCTGTCCGCAAGGAATATAAATCCTTCCGTTCCCCACCATCCAGTCAGAGCTGAAGAAGACTCTTGGATGAGAAGCGAAACGTCTTCAAGGAAAAACAAGAAAGTCCAGTTGCCTCCTGGAAAAAGCACCTTTGGGACAACCACGACCTGGAGGACCGAGAACCTCTACAGATTTCTTTAGGTGCTACAGATCCAATCCTCCATTTCTTTGTTTGTGTCTTTGTTTTATTTGCAGATCTCTAAAAGTCTGGAAGATTGTGTTGGGCGCCACGGATCTTTCTCGGTTGCCTGACATAGCCCAGGTACGCTCAATAAAACGAATCGTCTTCCACCAGGATTACAATCCCACCACAAAGGTCAACGACATTGCGTTGATAGAACTGGACAATCCTGTGGTTTTCAACGACTACGTGCAGCCCATCTGTTTGCCGCCGTTCAGCTTGGACTCCGAAGCCTTCTCCATCTGCTACGTCAGTGGCTGGAACTCAAGCGGTGAGGGAGTCGGAATGGAGGGACACGCCCGGTGGTGGGATCCTCCCGGTTTAACAACAGGTTCGGTAACCGCGTGATTTGTGCACGTGCCCCAGTGGTGGGCTCCGGATCCCATCTCAACCGGTACACTGCACAGGGTGCTGGACATCCTAGTTGTGCACGTGCGCTGCGCATGCCACCGCCCTGCAACACTCCGCTGGTTGGTGGATGTCGCGCAGGTGTCGTACACTGTGTGCGCATGTGCAAGTGGTTGGTTGCATTATAAACAGCTATGGAACGCAGGCGGGCGGGCAGTCCAAATGAGCCACTGTACTGGTACGGTGGCTGCTGCTCCCAGCTACTACCGGTATGGTCACACCAGGCTGTTCTGCCCGGAACCCACCACTGGCACGCCTGCTCTTCGGGCACACCCATGCCTGGTGTGCGCAGTTAGAAGAAATCTTCACTTCTGGGTATCTTCAGAGGAGTAACACAGCTGATTCACGTGACAATCTGCTCTGGCGTGCAAATCAGCTGAGAAGATAAAGGTAGGAAAACAGTGTGGGCGGGCAGATGGGCCCAGCTGATCGTCGGGGCGAACTAGTTTGCTCCCAGCTGATCATCGGAGCTACCTGTTCACCTGAACCGGTCCAAACCGGTAGAATCCCACCCCTGGAGACACCGGAAAGGGTTGGTTCATATCTCAAAGGTGCTTTTTTTAAAAAAAGGAAACTGGACTGTTTTTTTTCCCTTGAGGAAGAAGTTTCACTTCTCAGCCAAGAAGCTACATCAGTTCTTGAACAATGGCGGTGTGTGTGTGTGTGTCATGGAAGGATTAGTTCTGATAGGATGGGGATTGGTTCTTATACAGGTAGTCCTCGGCGTACGACTACAGCTGACCCCAAAATTTCTGTTGCTAAGCAAGGCATGTTAAATCAGTTTCTGCCCCATTTTACAATCTTTCTTGCCAAATCTCTGAAGTGAATCACTGCCGTTGTTGAATTAGTAACATAGTTGGTTAAGTGAATCATACTTCCTCCACGGACTTTGCTTGTCAGAAGGTCGCAAAAGGGGATCACAGGACCCCAGGACACTGCCACTGAAATATGAGTTAATTTCCATAAATATGAGTCAATTGCCAAAAATATGGCAATTGCCATAAATATGAGTGAGTCAATTTCCATAAATATGAGTAGTTAATTTCCACAAATACGAGTCAATTGCCAAAAATATGTCAATTGCCATAAATATGTCAATTGCCATAAATGAGTAGTCAATTGCCATAAATATGAATCAATTGCCAAAAATATGAGTCAACTGCCATAAATGAGTGAGTCAATTGCTATAAATATGAGTGAGTCAATTGCCATAAATATGAGTCAATTGCCATAAATATAAGTGAGTCAGTTGCCATAAATATGAATGAGTAAATTGCCATAAATATGAGTGAGTAAATTGCCATAAATATGAGTGAGTCAATTTCCATAAATATGATTGAGTCAATTACCATAAATATGAGTCAATTTCCATAAATATGAGTGAGTCAATTTCCATAAATATGAGTAGTCAATTGCCATAAATATGAGTGAGTCAATTGCCATAAATATGAGTCAATTGCCATAGAGTCAATTGCCAATTTTGATCATGTGCCCATGGGGATGCCGCAGTGATTGTAAGTGTGAAAAACCGTCATAAGTCTGCACATGTGCAAGATCTAGGTAGTGTATACCAGCACCAAGTAATTGTTTTCTATGGAACAGATCACTGTTGTCCAAAAGTTTGGGGATCATTGCCTTAGAAGACTTCAGGTACTCCTCGACTTATGACCACAATTGTGTCCCAAATTTCTGTTGCTAAGTGAGACAGTTCAGTGAGTTTTGCCCCAATTTACAATCTCTCATGTCACCGTTGTTAAGCGAAATGATGCAGTTAGTAACACGGTTGTTAAATGAATCTTGCTTCTCCACTGACTTCCCTTGTCAGAAAGTCGCAAAAAATGGATCACATGACCTTGTATTCTATTATATTTTCTCCTCAACTCAGTGTCCAGTTTCCAAGTGTCTAAGTTTGATTGCATGATCATGGGGATGCTGCAATGGTCCTGTGTGTAGAAAATGGTCAAAAGTCACTTTTTCCAGTGCTGTTGTAAAACTTCAAACCGTCACTAAATGGATGGTTGTAAGTCAATGACTACTTGTAAGGACCAAGTAATACTAGGATATTCTGTCCGTCTGTCTCTGTCTCTCTTTCTCTCTCTGTTTCTTTGTCTCTGTCTCTCTCTCACTTTCTCTCTCTCTGTCTCGCTCTCTGTGTGTGTTTCTCTGTCTCTCTCTTTGTCTGTCTTTCTGTGAGTGTTTCTCTCTGTCTGTTTCTTTGTCTGTGTGTGTGTGTTTCTGTCTCTTTCTGTGTGTTTCTCTGTTTCTTTGTCTCTCTCTGTGTGTGTGTGTGTGTGTGTTTCTCTGTCTCTCTCTTTGTCTGTCTTTCTGTGTGTGTTTCTATCTCTCTCTCTCTCTGAGTTTCTCTGTCTCTTTCTGTTTGTCTGTCTGTGTGTTTTCTTTGTCTCTGTCCCTCTGTGTGTTTCTCTCGGTATCTCTCTCTCTGTTTCTCTCTGTCTCTATCTCTCTGTGTTTCTTTCTCTGTCCCTGCGTGAATGTGTTTCTCTGTCTCTGTGTGTTTTCTCTCTCTCTCTCTTTCCCTATCTGCCTCTCTCTGTTTCTCTGTTTCTCTCTCTCTCTCTCTGTGTTTCTCTCTCTGTTTCTTTGTCTCTCTCTGTGTGTGTTTCTCTGTCTCTCTCTTGGTCTGTTTCTCTCTGTGTGTGTTTCTCTGTGTGTGTGTGTGTGTTTCTCTGTCTCTCTCTCTTTGTCTGTCTTTCTCTGTGTGTGTTTCTCTCTCTCTCTCTCTGTGAGTTTCTCTCTCTCTCTTTCTGTTTCTCTGTCTGTCTGTGTGTGTTTTCTTTGTCTCTGTCCCTCTGTGTGTTTCTCTCTCTGTCTCTCTCTCTGTATCTCTGTGTCTCTTTCTCTCTCCCTGCGTGAATGTGTTTCTCTGTCTCTCTCTGTGTGTTCTCTCTCTCTCTCTCTCTCTGTTTCCCTATCTGTCTTTCTCTTTCTGTTTCTCTGCTGTCTGTCTGTCTCTCTCTTTCTGTTTCTGTCTCCATCCAACTGAAGTCGGTGCTTTGCCCACAGGTATCTCCGCTGTAGTGTATGAAGCCAGAGCAAACATTCTCGAGACAACGACATGCAACAGCAGTGAGTGGTATCACGGGAGGATGAATCCACAAACACTCTGTGCAAGTTTGAAGGGCAAGGATGGCCACAAATGCCAGGTAAATATCATTGCCCATCTGGTCTATACTTCATGGCCTTGAAACTGGATCACCGTTGGCTTCAGTGTTGACATAACAATCTCTGTCCAGTTAATACGTGTTCAAAACAATCATTTGGTTAATCGCTGAAGTTCTGTGATCATTGAACATCAAATGGAGTTTATACTGTCCCGGAAATAATCTTATCAGAGCTAAATTCATACAACATGCTTAACTTGGCAAGGAATCTACTGTTTGGCTTTTCCCAATGCTTTGAGCCACGTGATGCTTTAATGTGTTTAGTTTTACAGTTTTAATATTGTTTTGTATTGTTTCCACTTTTGATTGGGTGCCACTCAGAGGTGGTATTCAGCCGGTTCAGATTAGTTCGGCCAAACCGGTAGCAGAAACTGCGACTGGGCTTGCCCGCCCACCCTGCCTCTATGCCGTCCTATTTAGGCACATTTTGGAGGCCAGGCGCATGCGTGGAAGGTTGAGCGCATATGTGGAAGGGGCGCATGTGCCCGGGAAGCGAGCAGGCATCCGGAGTGGGGTGGGGTGAGAACCGAGGGTATCAAAATGTGAAACCGAATGCTGGCGCCACCCAAAGTTGTTGAGAAGATGATGAGGATATACAAACCATACACTAAGGAATCAGATCATGTTCGCGCAACATAATAGCAATAGCAATAGCAGTTAGACTTATATACCGCTTCATAGAGCTTTCAGCCCTCTCTAAGCGGTTTACAGAGTCAGCATATCGCCCCCAACAACAATCCGGGTCCTCATTTCACCCACCTCGGAAGGATGGAAGGCTGAGTCAACCTTGAGCCGGTGAGATTTGAACCGCTGAACTGCAGATAACAGTCAGCTGAAGTGGCCTGCAGTACTACACCCTAACCACTGTGCCACCTCGGCTCAGCTAACCTCTCCTTTGAGTTGTGCTCCATTCGGGGTAACAGTCAGCAAGTCAAGTAATGCACCCATAGAAAGCAGAACTCCGAGGCAGATAGATTCCCCAAGGAACAATTTATTGGACGCAACAATCATATTGGCACAACTGGGTGAAAACTGACTCTGAAAGTTCCCACGGTTTTCACCCAGTTAAAAGTGAAAGTTTCCCCTTTCCCACAAGTCATCCGTCACATTGTCCAATAGAGGTGCTGGCTGGTTGCTTGGTTTCTCTCCTCCCTCCTCTTCCTCCTCCTTTTCCCAGCCACTAGTTGAATGTCCTTGGTTCCCACAGGAAAACTTGTTGTTTTGGCTACAAACCACCAGCTATCTATTTTCCTCTCTCCCTCCCATCCAGTGGCAATCCTGAAGCTGTAAAGATGGCCCCAACCAGGTTCGCTTCAGGGTTGACAGTAACTTCACAGCACATAGAATATAGAATAACAAGAGTTGGAAGGGACTTTGGAGGACTTCTAGTCCAGCCCTCTGCTCAAGCAGGAATCCCCCATACCTTTTTAGATAAATGGTTGCCCAGTCTCTTTTTGAAAGCCTCCAGTGATGGAGAAACCAAAACTTCTGGAGGCGAGTTGTTCCATTGGTTGATTGTTCTCACTGTTAGGAAATTTCTCCTTAGTTCTAGGTAGCTTCTCTCCTGGGTTAGTTTCCATCCATTGTTTCTCTTCTTGCCTTTTGATGCTTTGGAAAATAATGTGGCGTTAGGAGCCCCTCAAATACTACGTCACCCCCAGTGGTGGGTTTCAAAATTTTTTAGAACCTCTTCTGTAGGTGTGGCCTGCTTTGTGGGAATGGCTTGCTGGCCATGTGACTGGGTGGGAGTGGCTTGCCAGCCATGTGACTGGGTGGGAGTGGCTTGCCAGCCATGTGCCTGGGTGGGCATGGCCAACTTGTAAAATGTGTGGAAACTAACTTAACAACGCTCTTGCTTAGCAACCAAAATGTTGGCTCAGAAACTCTGGCATTTGAAGCATGCAAGTCTTAAAGCTGTCAAGTTACAAGACCCTTGCACCCTTAACCCTTTAGGGAAAAAAAAACCCAGGGGTGTTCAAACTTGACAGCTTTAAGACTCGTGGACTTCAATTCCCAGAATTCCTCCTCCAGTCATGTTGGCTCAGGAACTCTGGCATTTGAAGTGTGCAAGTCTTAAAGCTGTCAAGTTACAAGACCCTTCCACCCCTAACCCTTTGGGGCAAAAAAAAAACCAGGGGTGTTCAAACTTGACAGCTTTAAGACTTTAAGGTTTAGATAGGACTCTTAAGAGGCGGGCGGGGGGATTGGTGAGCCAGCCAATCAGTGAGCGGTGGGCGGGGCAAGCGTTGTGTGGACGGGCGGGGGGAGGGAGCTAGAACTGGTTCTAAACAGCACAGTAGATTTGTGGAACCTCTTCTATAGAAGAGGTTAGAACTGGCAGGAACCCACCCCTGGTCACCCCTAATTCTTCTTTCCATTAGACTAGACCAGGGGTCGGCAACCTTAAACTCTCAAAGAGCCATTTGGACCCGTTTCCCACAGAAAAGAAAACACCGGGAGCTACAAAACCCTTCCCGTGTTAAATGTGTTGTGTAAAGAAATGTGGGACGTGGGGGGGGGGGCTCAGGGGGAGATGATGTGGCTCAGTGGCTAAGACGCTGAGCTTGTCGATCAGAAAAGTCGGCAGTTCAGCGGTTCGAATCCCTAGCGCCATGTAACGGAGTGAGCTCCCGTGACTTGTCCCAGCTTCTGCCAACCTAGCAGTTCGAAAGCACGTTAAAAAATGCAAGTGGGAAAATAGGGACCACCTTTGGTGGGAAAGTAACAGTGTTTTGTGCGTCTTCGGTGTTGAGTCGTGCCGGCCACATGACCACGGAGACGTCTTCGGACAGCGCTGGCTCTTCGGCTTTGAAATGGAGATGAGCACCGCCCCCCTAGAGTTGGGAACGACTAGCACATATGTGCGAGGGGAACCTTTACCTATAAACAAATTCAAAGTAAAAGCATTCACTATTAAAAGCACCCTGATGGTTTTGCCATACCGTTGTAAAAAAAAAAATGTAGTTGAAACCTCCTTTATTTTTTTTTATTCCCATAGAAACACGGTGGAGGGCTCTTAATGTGCAAAACATTGTCGAAGTCACCGTACTACATCATTGGCATTTCCAACTCAAAGAAGAATTGCCACAGGGCAGAGTACCCGCAAATTTACACCTCCGTTCAGCAGTTCCTGGAATGGATCGCCAGAAAGATGAGAAGCCAAGGGATCCCAAAGGAGAAAACAGACCATACAACTGAAGACAGCAGATCCCTTCCAACCATCGATACCACTAAGGAAACGTTTGTCATCGAACCGCCGTTCGTCCCTCAAGAAACGGTTCCCATGGTTCTAGAACCTCCGTATGTGCCAGAAGAAACAACTCCATCACCTCCAGTGTCTCCCTTTATTCCCACAGAGACGAAACTAATTCTGGAGCCTCTGTCGCTTGACAAGCCAAGTCACTCGGGACCCGTTGATAGCTCAATGGGTTATCCCTTTCTAAACACAACTACTTTGCCCCCCGAGTATGTTCCTACCGAAGCAGAAGTCACTTTGGAGCCCCCGTATATCCCTCTCGAGAGCTCTGGTCATCTAGAAGCCCCGTACATCCCTCCAGAGACATCTGTCTCTTTGGAACCCCCATACATCCTTCTGGAAACCACGACTTCTCTAGAGCGACCATATACTCCCCAGGAGACCACCGCTCCTCTGGAAAGTCCATATACCCCTCCGGAGACTTCTGTTCCTCTAGAAAAGCCATATATACCTCCAGAGACCTTGGCCACTCTAAAACCACCATACATACCCGAGGCAACACCTCCATCTTTTGAGGTACCCTACAGTTCTCCAGAGATGACTCCTATTCTAGAACCTCCACATATACTCCCAGAAACTCTTGCTAATCAAGGAAGACCATGCACACCTCCAGGAGATCCTGAAGCGTCGCCTCTAGAGGCTGCCAACACATCTCCAGGAAATCCTGCTCCTATGCACCCTCCATGCATCTCTCCTGAAAGTCCTACTCCTCTACACACTCCCTACATGCCCCCAGAAACTCCTGCTTCTCTCGAATCTCCATACTTATCTTCAAAACCATCTACTCCCTTGGAGCCCACATACATCCCTCTGGAAAGTCCCCTCCCACCAGAACAGCCATACACATCTCCTCTAGAATCCCCTCCACTCAAGGCTCAAGAATACTATCCGACAGACCACTACCACTTGGGACCCGCCCTATATTTTTCATGATGCTCCTGTTATTCCTTCAGCGACCAGCAATGTGGAGCCTCCGTATGTTTCTCCAAGATGCAGTCTCAAAGACTTCTCCGTCCATCGAGCAGCCATATATTCCACTAGAGTGTCCATGCTCTCCTCCAGATGCACCTCACTCTCTGGAAGAAAGACCACCTCCCCTCCTAGAAACCTTGCTTGATGGGACCACCCTTCTAATCCAACATGCTCTTCGCACAGCACTTGAGAGCGAGCTGCTCCATTCATGCTCCAGAGGAACCTTCTCAAAATGAGGTTCCAGATGTTTCTTTCTGGCCCAGACCTCTCCAGAGGCAGCTGTCCCTTGAGTGGCCACGCTTGTCTTCCCCAGAACCCTTCTTACTTTTAGAGTAACCATGTATGGGGTTTGCTTCTGCACCCCTGAACGACTTTTCTGCTCTTCCGGAATTTTTAAAACAGCTCCAGGGAACAACCATGATAGATATCATCAAAGTTAAGTTATATTTTGGAAAGCATAGGTTTTATTTCTTTGTTTAATTGATTTAATTGATTATTTTATTTATTAAACTGCTCTATCCTCGTCCAAAGTCAATGGGCATCCTTCCTGAGACTGTAACATTCAAGGAGAGTCATTCACTCTGGAGCAGAGGTGGGTTCCTACCAGTTCGCACCAGTTCGGTAGAACCGGTTCGTCAAATCTACCGAACCGGTTAGAAGAGGTTCCACCAGTGGACCCGGAAAGCAGGCCACACCTACAGGAGAGGTTCCAAAATTTTTGAAACCCACCACTGCTCTGGAAGTCCCACCTGAATTACATGGCTTGGAGTTGGTTCAGGTGTCAGGCCTCCAAATAGCACCCAAAAGTAAATCAGAGCATTGCTCAAAGTTCCAATTTATTAAGAGAGCCATGTTGACACATCTGGGAAAACCTGAATCTGAAAGTTTCCTGAGTTTCCCCACCCAGTTGAAAGTTCAAGATCTTGTCCCCCACACACACAAGTCCATCACATGGTCCAATCTCCCACTGCCATGCTGGCAGTTCCACCCATCCAGTTCCGGTCAGGTGCAGAGGTGAAGAGACAAAGGATGACCTTGGCTTTCTAGAAAGAATGTTGTTATGGCTACATATCATCTAACTCCGTACAATTCCCCCTTCCCATTTTCCCACCATAGAAAAGACATAGTAGAATATTAGAAAGCGTGGCAGGCCGAGGCTCGAAGAAAAATATGACTGCCGGCCTGACACCGGGTAGTCCTCAATTTATGACTGCAATGGAACCCTGGAATTTCTGCGGCGAAGCAAAACAATGGTGAGGTTGGTCTCATATTACAACCTTCCTTGCCAGAGTTGTTCAATGAATTTCTGCAATTATTAAGTTAGTCCAGTGGTGGACTGCTGCCAGTTCAGACCGGTTTGGGCGAATTGGTAGTTCCGACGATCAGCTGGCCCCGTTCACCCATCCATATCCTGTCCTATCTCTCCTCCTTTCTGGCTCAGCTGATTCACGCGGCCCAGCTGATTTCCGGGCCTCTGTTGTTCTACTTACAGGATGCCTTAGAAGCTAAGCAGCTGAGCTTCCAATTGCTGCATTGTGAACATTGTGTGCAAGCGCGTTAGCCGTGTGTGTGTGTGTGTGTGCAAAGCGCAAATCACCGAACCAGTTGTTAAACCAGTTGCAGCCCACCACTGAGTTAGTCACACCGTTACTAAGTGAATCTGGATTCCCCGTTGACTTTGCTTGTCAAGTCGCAAAAGGGGATCACATCACCCCCAGATACTGCAACCGTCTTAAATGAGTCAGTTGCCAAACCTCTGAATTTTGATAACGTGACCATGGGGGGCACGCCGCCATGATCATTGGTGTGGGAAATGGTCACAAGGCACTTTTTTATGACTCGTATTTATGACGGTTGCAGTGTCCAGGTCATGCGGTCCCCTTTTGTCACCTCCTGACAAGCACTGTCAATAGGGGAATCGGATTCACTTAACAACTGTCCTACTAACATAACACCTGCAGTGATTTGCTTAACAACTGTGGCACAACAGGTCGTAAAATGGGGCAAAATTCACTTTAAAAAACTTTACATAGCACACAGTTTCACATAGCAACAGAATTTTTGGTCCCTCTCAGCTCTGATTGATAGTCCAACCCCCTCCTCAAGCAGGAGACCTTAAACCAGGGGTGTCAAACTGGGTTTATTTGAGCGCCGGATCAGCATCATAATTCTCCACGGGATGGCCGGGGTGGGGTGGAGACAGATGCCTCCTGCAGCACCCTACGTCCCCTCGCCTCCCATTTTGACTGGCAAAGTGCTGCAGGAGGCTGCCCAGGCCAAAAACAGTGCAGAGAGGTCTTGCGCGGCCTCGTGCGAGGTGAGTCCCTACTGGTTCAGCCAAGTAGATAGTAAATTGGCTGGCCACGCCCCCAAACCAGTTCTACCAACAGCGCCATAGGTGCCGCCATCTTGATTTCTGCTTCGCATGCACAGAAGCAATTTTACTACTGCGTATGTGTGCATAGTGCCCCCCCCCCGGAGGGCGTCCCTGAGCGAACTGGCAGTAACAGGAGCCGGAACCCACCCCACCCCTGCTCCTGCGCCCCATTTTGGCTGCCAAAGGCACCACAGGCCAGTCCTTTGCTATTTCCAGGTCAGCCCCGAATCCAGATTTAAGCACCCCGCAGGCCGGATCCAGCCCACGGGCGTTACGTTTGACACCCCTGCCCTGCCTTGTATTTTCAGACAAGTTATCTTATTCATTCGCTTTCTCCCATTTTCCTTCCATGAAATGGATATTGACTGTTCATGGTGAGGGCCTACGATGACATGAAGCTCTTCTGGTGTGTGATTCTTCACCAAGAAGGTTCTCTCAAAGCAGCAAGTCAACAACAGAAGAGACAACCTGGCCACACGGCTGCAGATGGCCCTCCACTTACAACCACAACTGGAGCCACCATGGCTAACCAAAGTGGTTGTTAAGTGAGCAGTGTCTAACTTTATGACCATTTGTTTTGCCCAGGATGTTAAGCAAATCATTCATCATTCATCAAACCACCCCATAATCCTTAATGGGGTGGAGTCTGGGCAACTGAATGGAGCTAGCAGTGTTTACTGGCCGGATGCCACTCCTGTCACAAATGTGGAGCTTTGTTCAGCAGATATATTCTCAACGTGCCCAGAGAGAAATATCTGCCTCTACCTAGGATTGAACTCACAGCCTCCTGATTGTGAGGCCACTGCACCACTTTTGTTAAGCAAATAATTGCCACTGTTGAACGAATCGTGCAGTGCAACCTTTTGGGCTTCAGGGACCAGTTCCATGAAGACAAGTTTTTCCATGGACCAGAGAGGATGTGGTTTCGTACGCTGCCTACATCCCCTGGATGGGGCTTTCCTTCTTTACGTGGCTCGGTTTTTGGCATGCCATGGCCCAGTGCCAGTCCATGGACCCGGGATTGGAGACCCCTGATGCAGTGGTTAAGTGAATCCAACTTCCCATTGACTTTACTGGTCAGAAACTGGTTGGGAAGCAGAAGTGGTATTCAACCAGTTCTAGTGAACCGGTAGCGAAAATTTTGAGTAGTTTGGAGAAAATACCACCTCTGGATGGCCTCGCCCCCATCTATTCACTGCCTCCCGAGTCCCAGCTGATCGACATCCCAGTTGATTGGCTGGGTCTTCTTCTGTTGCCCTGCCCAGGAGAACGGAGTTGGAAAGCAGGTTCATGGGGTGGGGAAGGAATGGGGATTTTGCAGTATCCTTCCGCTGCCACGCCCAAGCCAAGCCAAGCCAAGCCCACCACACCACACCCACAGAATTGATAGTAAAAAAAAATTGAATCCCACCACAGTTGGGAAGGTCACCAATGGTGATCCACATGACCATGGGAGGACACTACAACCGTTGTAAATGGTTGCCAAATGCCTCAATTTTGACCAAAGGACCAATGGTGAAATTCAATTTTTACTACCGGTTCTGTGAGTGTGGCTTGGTGGGCGTGGCAGGGGAAGGATACTGCAAAGTGTCAATTCCCTCTCCACTCTTGGCGCCAGCCGTAGATGGCATTTGCTGGTTCTCTGAACTACTCAAGATTTCCGCTGCCGTTTCTCCAGAACTTGCTGAATTTCACCTTTGCACGGGACTGCTGCAACAATCATAAGTGCAAGGACCTGTGGACCACAGCCTGAAACTTTTGAGTCTGTCATCCGTGCTTTAATAACTGTCTGGTTTGCAGCTGCCTTTTTTTGCAGCCCTAGACAGGCGATCCCCCCCCCAGGACAAAGCAAAGTTGTTTGAAGCTAGGATTAATACGGGCGGGTCCCACTCCTGTGAGATTTATGCTTTTATTACTATCTTAAATACCAGCACCATTTGTCTTAGAGGCTTCTTTGTTTAAACAGACTTCAAAATGGCGATTTCTCTCCGTTGCTGACTGATAGGGGATGTACGTAGCCGGTTTTACCTTCCTGCAGACCGCTCCTTAACAAAATAATTTTTTTTGTTTTTTTTTGGAAACAGAGGGGAGCGAAAGCGCTGTTTATTTGTTTATTTATAATGGCACCCAGGTCAAAATCGAAGCGTCTCTCTACAAATGTGCCTAAAGAATCTGTGAATGAACTTAAAGAATTTACACTGGAATCGCAGCCCTTGTCTCCTACGCCCTCTACTGGAGAATTCTTAACACAGGAATTTTTTTTTCAAATGTTTAATGATTTTAAACAAGAAATTAAGGAATTTGTATTGGAGCTATATGGTGATTTAAAGTCTAAAATTGACCAAATGAAGGCGAATACGTTTGCAGCCGTGTCTGCCCTGTCAGATTATACCGCTGAAATAGAGAATAAATTGGAAAGCTTGGAGGAGGCTAATTCTAATTTGACTACTAATATTCAAATATTACAACAAAAAATTAGAGACACTCAAGAACAGCTCGTTATGATAAACTTTAATAAGAAGGCATTCGCAATAAGAGTCAGAGGATTCCGCGAAAAGGAGCGAGAGAATCTGAAACAGACCTTTGTTGGAGCCCTCAGCCATGCGGTGGGAAGCCCGGGACTTAACTTTGATTGGCAGATTCGGAAAATCTATCGCCAGAATTCGTTGGTAGCGGAACAGCGACAGCTCCCGAGGGACATAATTATATATTTCTCCACAAAAGAATCCAGAAACGCGATCATGCAAAAATTTTACAATAATAGTTTGAGAGTTGATGGCCAGGACTTGATTGTCTTCAAAGAAATACCTTTCCAGATGTTGAGAGCAAGAAGAGATTATGCTTTTTTAACTAAAGAGCTTAGAAATCATCAGATTCAATATAGATGGGAGGCCCCAGCCGTCATTACGGTCACATTTGAGAATCAAAGACTTCGTTTCAATTCTGTTTCGGAGGCTCGAGATTTCTATTACAAGACTTTGAAGGCGGGACTTCCTGATTCACTTGGAAAAGAGGAGAGACAAGCCGAAGGAGAAGGCAAGCAACAGACCACATGGCTACAAGATGGAGGGGGTAGCTCCCCCTCCCTCGGAGAAGCAGAAAACCGGAGTTCGAGGATTTAGACATTCTAAAATATTCGCCAAAGTTGTGGATTGAATGGGGGTTTGCGACCTCTCTCCGGTAGAAAAAGCGGAATTTATTGGTGGGGTGATACTGAATGTATATATGTAAAATGCATGCAGAATGATTTACGCTGTTTAAATCTTGTTAGAAGGGAAAGTTTGAAGAGATTATTTTAAAATAGAAGGTAAACTGATTCTTGTTGAAAGTATTATTTGAATATGTGGAATGATCTATGCTATTTAATTTTTATTAGAAGGGAAAGCTTGGTGAAATTATTTTGAGCTAAATTTTAAACTAATGTCTGCATAAATTTGATAGTGGTAAATATCGGAGAAGCAAGGGATGAGGGCAGAATGCATGCGGAATGATTTACGTTGTTTAAATCCTATTAGAAGGGAAAGCTGGTCGGGATCATTTTAAAGTAATACTTGATCCACTCTGCTTAACTTTTACTAAGAAGGGAAAGTTTGGTCAGATTATTTTGAATTACTGTTTGAAATTAAGGTTAAGAAAGATTATTTACGCTGTTTAAATCCTATTAGAAGGGAAAGTTTGATTATTCTTCTGTAAAGTAATATCTGAATATGTGGAATGATCCACGCTGCTTAAATTTTACTAGAAGGGATTATTTTTGAGCTAGATTGTATATTGATGTCTATACAAATTTGGATAAATGTTTATCTGAATACAAGGTTAAGGAAGAGGAATGGGAGAGTCTACAGGAGGTCGGGGTAAATAACAAAGAAGCAAGAGACGAGAATAAAATATAGATAGAATGACTTATACTATTTAAGCATAAAGATGGGGGGCTGAGCTTAACACAAAGAGTTTCTTTTTTTTTTCTTTGTTTTTGTTTTTTGTTTTCTCTTAATAAATTACTTTTATTTTTAATCCATACGAACATAAGATACTTTAGATAGAAGGCAGTGCCAGGTGTGGGCCCTGGGAAGTCGGGAGGAGTAGGGATGGGTGGGTGGGTGGGTGGGTGTTAATATAGTCTCAATAAGAACAAGAATGCACTTATATACGGTTGTTCTTTTTTTTCCCCTTTTTTTTCTCTTTTCTTTCTTTATATTTTTTTTCCTTGGTTTATTTTACTTTTTATCAGATTATAATAAACAACACTTGAATAAAGGAATACACCAAGGAGGGAGGTAGAGGGAAAGAGGAGGGAGGAGTAAGGAAGGAGTAAGGGGAATGTAAGGAGGGCGTGTTGGGAGTAAGGGGAGAAGGAAGGTTTGAGGGGAAAGGGAAGTAGGAGGGGAGCGTTAGAGGGAGGAAAGGAAAGTTGGAGGGGGTAGGGGGTGTATGGAGGATGGAAGTGTCAGGTGGGGTTGTGAATGATGAGTTGTGTTTTCTTTTTTATTTTTATTTATTTATTTATTTATTTTCTTATAGCAAATACCTTGTATATAAGTGATTGTAAAATGGAATGTGAAAATGAATAAAATATATTTAAAAAAAAATAAAATAATAACTGTCTGGTTTGGTACAGCAACCAAACAGGACAGACACAGACTTCAACAGATAGTTAGGGCTGCAGAAAAATATTATTGCAGCCAGCCTGCCTTTCATGGAGGACCTGTATAATGCAGGAGCCAGAAAGAGGGCTGAAAAAATATCTACAGACCCTTCACATCCTGGAGATAAATGGTTCCATCTCCTCCCCTTGGAACAGCGTTCTATGGGGCATTTCAGGTCAAAACAATTATACACCAGGAGAGTTTATTCTCCCATTCACTCAGCTGAAGTTCTTAATTCCCACAGTACTGTCTTAGGTTTAAGTATAGCTGTTATCCATGTGGTGTGGCTGTATTGTTATTATCCTTCTCATCTTTTCTAGTACTTTCTCTTGTTGGTATTATTATTATAACTCTGTTGTTTTGCATATACACAGAAAGCTTCTGCACCGGAGACAAATTCCTTGTGTGTCTATTCACACATGGCAAAATAAAAGTATCCTGTCCTGCCCTACCCTACCTTATCCTCTATATTCCATTCCATTCCGTTCTATATTCTCCTCTATATTCTTTTCTGTGCATTCTATTCTATTTTCTCCATTCTATTCTATATTCTATTCCATTAATGTATTCTATTCCATATTCTCTCTATTCTATTCTATGTTCTCCATTCTATTTTCTATATTCTATTAATGTATTCCATTCTATGTATTCTATTTTCTCCTCTATATTCTATTCTATGTATTCCATTCCATATTCTCCTCTCTATTCTGCTCTATGTATTCTATTCTCTCCATTCTATATTCTATTAATGTATTCATTCTATGTATTCTATTATATTTTCTCCTCTATATTCTATTCTATGTATTCCATTCCATATTCTCCTCTATTCTGTTCTATGTATTCTATTCTATGTTCTCCATTCTATTCTATATTCTATTCTATTAATGTATTCCATTCTATGTATTCTATTATATTTTCTCCTCTATATTCTCCTTCATATTCTATTCTTTTCTATGCATTCTATTCTATGTTCTCCATTCTATTCTATTAATGTATTCCATTCTATGTATTCTTTTATATTTTCTCCTCTATATTCTATTCTATGTATTCCATTCCATATTCTCCTCTGTTCTGTTCTATGTATTCTATTCTATGTTCTCCACTCTATTCTATATTCTATTAATGTATTCCATTCTATGTATTCTATTATATTTTCTCCTCTATATTCTGTATTCCATTCCATATTCTCCTCTCTATTCTATTCCATGTCCTCCATTCTATTCCATTCTATTCTCTATATTCTATTGTGTTCTCCATTCCATTCTATGTATTCTATTCTATTCTGTTCCTATTATTTCAATTTATTTCTATTCTCTTTGCCAGAGAATAAACATAGTTTGCTGTTTCATTCTTACTTATCGGTTCTCTTACCTCTCTATCCTAACACCTGGATTTTGATGACATAATCCCTGCGCAGATGTTTAGGAGATCTCTGCCTGCTTAAGCTTTCTACCACAATCTGCTAGTTTGGCTACGTGCTGCCCTCTGCGGGAAATCTTAATGCACCCATGATTAAATTCACTTCAGTCAATTTGGCATCTGCCACATTTGTGCAAGAGGGACATAATTTATTGCCGGGGGCAGTCACTGTGAAACAGAGAGACCTGGTTTATATTATACAGCTGTGCGAGATGAGCCTCCAACTGGCCCAGAGTGAGTTTCTCCACCACGTTTTGGTCATTCCTGGCAAGGATGGCCCAGGATCGAAGGTGATTGTTGTCTATCATGCAGCAAGCCGCAGACCACATGTGGCTGGGCTTGTTGACCCTCCCTCCAGCTACGTAGGTGTCCCCTGGCACCGCGCCCACCACCGCAAACGTCTCCTGGCATCCTTTGGTCATCTGCACCATGGTGGTTTGCTCGTAGTTGTTCCAGGCTCCGCCATTGAGTTTGATGAACTGCGGGACGATGTTCGTCAGGGTGAAGGTGGAAGACTTGGCACTGTAATCCGGCTGGTGCCCGTTGGGGTTCAGGTGGCCCCTGTTGTAATCGCTCAGGTTCTTGTAATCTTCCAAGACGGCCTGGCTAACGTGCAAAGCTTCTTTGGGGCCCTTTTTATTCAGGAAGTCCCATTCTGTTTCCATTTCGGGTTGGAACGAGGAATTGATGAGCTGGGGAGGAGAGAAGAGGGAGCACAAACAGCGGAAGTGAAAGGAAAAGTGATCAGACAAAAAACAAAAAAACACCCAGCACTACCTAGACCCGGGATGGCAAATCTATGGCATGCGTGCCAAAAGTGGCTGGCAGAGCCCTCTCTGTGGGCACATGCACAGTTGCCAGCTGCTCTTCTGCTTTCCAGCACATGCATTTGTTTTCCGCCCTGTTTTTAGGGGCATTTTTGGGCTGGTTTTTGGGACATTTTCCAGGCTGTTTTTGACTCTCAAAATCGACCTGAAAACAGCCCCCAAAATACTCAAAAACCAAGCCGTTTTTCAGGCCATTTTCAGCTATTTTGGGGCTAAAAACAGGCTGAAAAACAACCTGAAAAACAGGCATGCATACCGGCCAGCTGGTTTTCAGGTTTCCGGCGCGCCGGCCGCACACATTCCAGTTTGGGCACGTGGTGCCAAAAAGGTTCGCCATCATTGACAGAGACATTTACATAACAGGTCTGAGTGCCCGCCCGCCCCCAAATCCACCATATTGCCAACTGGCTGAGGAATTCTGGGAGTTGAAGTTCACAGGTCTTAAACTTGCCAAAGTTGGAGACCCTGGTCTACATAAGCTACATTCAGCGGTGGGGTTCAAATAATATAACAACCAGTTCTCTGCCCTAATGACCAGGTGGGTAGGCGGGGCTTAGTGGTCATGTGACCGTGTGGGTGTGGCCAAGTCAATATTATTCAGGACGATGGGCACTTTGCCTTAGCTGTTTACAATGTAATAAGGGTTAATCGGAGAGGCAGTTTCTGTAAGCAGGGCAATAAAGATTAAGCTAGAAACAACACCAGAATGTTTCCTTCCGGCTTTCCTTACAGGATTAGCCTTGTAAAGTGGAAAAAAAACAAAACAAGATTTCTTCCAACAACCAGTTCTCTGAACCTCTTAGAAAGTTAAGACCCGGTTCTCCCGAATAGGTGCGAACTGGCTGAATCCCACCACTGGCTACATTCAGCGAAAAGAAGGGAGGAGGAGAACTCGAACCAGTCCCTCACTTCTTACCTGAGGTTCAACCATCCATTTTTTGGGTCTCTTAGCACTCCCAGGATTATAGACGTACGCCGAATAGACCGGGATGCGGTTGTCTTTATCGTACAACGTGGCAAAACGATACAGGTTTTGGTAACGCTGGCAAATGCGGACAGGGCTCGGAGGGATCCTGATAAGTGGCGGGGTTTCTCGGAGGAAAAACTGGGGACAAGTGTCTTGAAAGGAGTCCACTACTTCTCCACTTGTGGGCATCTGACTCCAGCTCACAGAGAGGAGGATGAACAGCAGCCGCATCGTGTGAAAAGTGTGGGACGGAGTTGGGTGTCTGGAAGAGGAAAAAGAAGAGACGCAACAGAGAGACACGCTTGTTAGAAGAAGACCTTGGGAGCAAGAAGTGGGATCTTCTCCTAGCCTCCTTTGGTTTTCTGCCTCTGCTGTCAGGAGTCGAGGTGGCGCAGTGGTTAGGGTGCAGTACTGCAGGCCATTTCAGCTGACTGTTATCTGCAGTTCAGCGGTTCTAATCTCACCGGCTCAGGGTTGATTCAGCCTTCCATCCTTCCGAGGTGGGTGAAATGAGGACCCAGACTGTGGGGGCGATATGCTGACTCTGTAAACCGCTTAGAGAGGGCTGAAAGCCCTATGCAGCGGTATATAAGTCTAACTGCTATTGCTATTCCAAAGAGCATCCAAAATAAAATAAGAATCCGAGGCAAGAGATTCCTCAAAGTTCCACTTTATTAAAAGAGCCATGTAACTTTGGTTACAACATAGATCTAGTGGATTGGGAAAGAACTTGGAACACAAATTAAAAACTAACACGATCAGCAGCACTAAATGAAAATATATACAAAATGTTTTATGGTTGGCATTTATCACCAATAAGATTGGCTAAAATGTACCCAAACATGAAGCCGACCTGCTGGAAGTGTAAAAAAGTACAAGGGACTTATTATCACATATGGTGGACCTGCCCGGAAACACAAAAATATTGGACAAAAATTTGGAAATGAGTGCAAGAAATTACAGAACAGATAAAATACAAACCCGAAATCTTTCTGCTGGGAATAATTAAAGGGAAATATACAAAGAAAATTAAGTACATATTAACACATCTGCTAACTACAGCTAGAATAGCATTTGCCCAATGCTGGAAACAAAATAATACCCCCTCGGACGAATTAGTGATTAAAAAAACCTTTGGATTGTGCAGAGATGGACAAATTAGCACTGAAATTAAAAGATAAAGAAGAGTCGGAATATTATGAAATTTGGAGCAATTGGTACAAATGGCTGCAAAACAAGAATAAAATTAATTAAGCCAAAAAAACAATATATATAAATATATATAGAACTGTGTATAAAGGTGTGTAAATATAGAAGCGTAATATTATATACATGTACAGGTATGATGACATAACAATGTTAATGTAATGACTGTAAGGTGTTGTAGAAGGGAAAAAATAATTAAAAAAATCTGCTAAAAAAAAAAAAAAGACAGCCATGTTGGCACATCTGGGAAAACCCAAATCGGAAAGCTTCCAGGTTTTCCCACCCAGTTGAAAGTTGGAGATCTTGCCCCCACTCCCACAAGCCCACCCCATGGTCCAATCTCTGACTGCCACGAAGACAGATTCCTCCCATCCAATTCCGGCCAGGTGCAGAGACAAAGATGACCTTGGCTTTCTAAGAAGAATGTTATTATGGCTACACATCACCCAACTCCACATAATTCCCCCCCTCCCATTTTCCCGCAGTAGAAAGTAGACAGGAGAAAGTGTGGCATGCCTGAAACCTAAAATGAAAAGATGGTCTGCAGGTTTGACATTTGCTTTGTTCTCTAGGGGTGTCAAACTCGGTATCAATGAGGGCTGCATCAGGGGTGGGTTGCAAGGGTGGGCGTGGCCAGCTAAATGTCACTCGTATTGGGGTGTGTGAGTGCTAAGGCAGGACGTCTCTCAGACCCTTCCTCCCTCTCATTATTGTTCTGACCCAGGCTTCCTGAGAAAGCATTATTCACAATCTTAGTCCCCCCCAAACCCTCTTTTATTTATATGGCTGTGAATTATGGTGATTCATAGTCTGCAAAGCTTCACCAACAGTCTGTGAAGATTCCGACAGACGTCTGCTCGAGTTGCCACGGTCTTTCAGGGGAATGTTGATAAACACCCACCTTATCTCCCTTGGAAGGCTGCCAGAGACCCAATTGCCAAATGAATAGCAAGGCTAAACCTAGCACAGAGTCAAACAGAACTTTTCAAAGCTGGAACCGATCAGATGAACTCATTGCTTCCTGCAAAGGCTCACGTCCTGTTCGCTCCCCTTTTATGTCTTATGAGAGGGGCCAATCATCTCCAAGCCTTACTCCCGAGTCGGCCCTGTTTTCCTAATTGTTCTTGCCTTCTGTCAGCTTTGTGCATGCGCACACTGGGAACAGGCTCCCTCTGTTCTTCTGCCTCACTGATGTCAGACTCCAGAAGCAGCAAATATCTGCCAGACGGCCTTTGGTCCGCTCTCTGCCTCTATCTATCTATCCTCCCTTCCTACTTTCCTTCCTTCCTTTATTCCCTTTTCTCTTCTTCCTTCCTTTTTCTTTCTCCTTCCTTCGATCCCTTCATTTCAATGAAAAGAAGCAGAGAATAAATTGCCTGCCTCTCTGAATCTGCACCAGCAGAGGGCAGCAGACGTACCTCCTTTATGTGGCTTTTGCATCTTGTTAACTTCAGATCACTTTCCATCCCCTGCTGGAAGTTGCCTTTTGAAGAGCGTGTTGAACTGGGAGTGTGTGATGTGCGCCTGCTTTTTTTCAAGGGATACGCAGAGTCCATTCACAACATCTGAGATTAATAGCCAGTGACTCCTGGAGAACTTTGATGTGGCTTTCTCCTTTCTTTCCCTCCCTTTCTTTCTCCTTCCTTCCTTCCCCCCTCCCTCCTTCCTCCCTTTTTCCTTTTCTTTCCTTCCCCCTCCCTCTTCTTTTCCTCACTCCTTTCTCCCTCTTTCCTTCCCCCTCCTTTTCTCACTCCTTTCTTCCTTTCCTTTTCCTTCCTTGCATATTGTCGGCTCTGTGAACCTCTACAGCTGCTCTGTCGCAAACAGGTGTGATTAATCAGTGGCACAATTTTACATATCAGGGTAACTGGGGAAAGTTAAACAGTAGCTTGAATTAAGCAGCTGTGTAAATGAAGCTGAATTATCAACCCTCTTTATTTGCTCTTACACAGCAGAGAACATGTTCTACCACATCACTTTATTGTCATTATTGGTAATCTGGAATTGGAAGGAATACTTCTTTCCTAGGGAAAGGAACCTAATTTTGCAAAGTTTCTTCTCCGGTAGTATCGTATTGCTAACTAGGGCATAGAAAACCAATTCTCAAATACAACTCATCTGTCTGGAATCTACACTGTATATCGGACATTAATACAATTGAGAGAGTCCAGAGATACTTCATGAGTACTACACTCCTCTGCTCGCAACCTACACCGCCCGGCTTGGACAACCTAGAACTAGAGCCCACCTGCGTCCAGGCAGGTGAGGGCGAGGGGGCCGAGCCGGGCATCTGAGCGCAGCAGGGGAGGCGACTGGCCTCGCTGCCTTTGCCGCAGAGCAGAGCCGCCCTCCGTCGGGAGGCCAGCTATATATATATTGATATATATTGATATATATCACAGTAATGATGTATTTTATTGTCTCTCATGTAATTTACAAACTTAAAAATGGGAGGTGAAAGGGCCTCATAAGTGGAATAGCCTAGGGCCTCTTTTCATCTAAATCCGGCCCTGGGTGCACCACTTGGCCTCCTACTGCTTTTGTGGCCGTAACCGATGGCAAAAACAGCCGCACTTGCTGGAGGCCACGTCCTGAGCAGCCCCCCCCCCAAAATCAGCTGTTTTTTGAATGGCAGCTGGATCGGCTCAACTGATCCAATTAAGGAGGCGAGAAGCGCTGAGGTGACCGGGGAAGGGAAGGGCTTCCTCCTGTACTTGCCACGGCACCCTTTCACTAGGGCTTATTTTTGGAGAAGGTGTATATTTACACCCACCTCAAAAACCAGGCAAAAACCAGGCCTGGGCTTATTAGCGGGACACGTCGTATTTTCGGGGAAACACGGTAAGAGGTCTGTAAGGGACATGCATAAGCGCACCAGCGTGCCTACCATCCCTGCCCTACTCTCCCCATTTATTCGTACCTCTTTCATTCATACTCATGTTTATTCTTATACCTATTATAGCAATAGCAGTTAGACTTATATACCGCTTCATAGGGCTTTCAGCCCTCTCTAAGCGGTTTACAGAGTCAGCATATCGCCCCCAACAATCTGGGCCCTCATTTTACCCACCTCGGAAGGATGGAAGGCTGAGTCAACCCTGAGCCGGTGAGATTTGAACAGCCAAACTGCAGAACGGCAGTCAGCTGAAGTAGCCTGCAGTACAGCACTCTAACCACTGCGCCACCTTGGCTCTTTCTTATCTTGTAAACGATTGACAAATCAAATCCAATCAATCAATAAAAAAATAAATAACACACAGCCAATCGCAAGTGAGTAGCTCCAGAATGGGATTTCCATCCCTCAAAGAACAGGAGGTACATTGTGTTGTTGTGCGTCAAGAAAACAATCCTACTGACATAAAGAAAAGATGGATTAGTCACTGAAAGCCGACGCACTCAAAAAGAGGAACTTAAAGAAAGCAAATGACGTAATAGTTCAAACTGGGAGCCTTGTTAATTTAACTCCGGACAACCAGTCTATTCAATGCATATCAAAGCATTTCTCTTTCTCTGTCAAGGCGACAGAACTGTTTTCTTTGGAGTCTTTCCGATTAGGAAGGAAAGTCATTTTACCCTGTCTAGGATAGCCCCAAATTCATGGAAACGCTTTTCCAGAAAAAAGGAGACCGTGCTCCACTCAGGGATACAGGATGTAGGAAACCTTCGCTGGCATCTCCAAAGTGTTAAGTGTGCAGCAGCTGCCAAAAAAGCCAGCCAACACAGTTCTAGGCTGCATCAACAGAGGGATAGAATCAAGATCATGTGAAGCGTTAATACCACTTTATAATGCCTTGATAAGGCCACCCTTGGAATACGGCATGTTCAGTTTTGGTCTCCACGATGTAAAAAAGATGCAGAGACTCTAGAAAGAGCACAGAGAAGAGCAACAAAGAGGATTAGGAGACTGGAGACTAAAACATATGAGGAACGGTTGCAGGAACTGGGTATGTCTAGTTTAATGAAAAGAAGGACCAGGGGAGACAGGATAGCAGTCTTGCAGTATCTCAGGGGTTGCCCCAAAGAAGAGGGAGTCAAGCTATTCTCCAAGGCACCTGAGGGCAGAACAAGAAGCAATGGGTGGAAACTAATCAAGGAGAGAAGCAACTTAGAACTGAGGAGAAATTTCCTGACAGTTAGAACAATTAATCAGTGGAACAGAAGTTGCCTCCAGAAGTTGTGAATGTCCCAACACTGGAAATCTTTAAGATGTTGGATAGCCATTTGTCTGAAATGGTATAGGGTTTCCTGCCTAGACAGGGGGTTGGACTAGAAGACCTCCAAGATCCCTTCCAACTCTGCTATTATATTGTATTGTATTGTATTGTATTGTATCCATCCATCCATCCATCCATCCATCCATCCATCCATCCATCCATCCATCTATCTATCGTTGCAGGAACTGTCTAGTTTAATAGAAAGAAGGACTATGGGAGACATGATAGGAGCCTTCCGATATCTCAGGGGTTGCCATAAAGAAGTGGGAGTCAAACTATTCTCCAAAGCACCTGAAGGCAAGAAGCAATTGATGGAAACTAATCAACCTAGAAGTAAGGAGGAACATCCTAACAGTGAGGACAATTAACCAGCGTAACAAATTACCTCCAAAAGTTGTGAATGCTCCAACACTGCAAGTTTTTAAGATGTTGGATAACCATTTGTCTGAAGTGGTGTAGGGTTTCCTGCCTAGGCAGGGGGTTGGACTAGAAGACCTCCAAGGTCCCTTCCAACTCTGCTATTCTATTCTATATTCCATTCTATTAAGTGATGGCAACAAACATTGCTAGGTGGCCCATAAATAAACAGGGCCTCAAAATTAGAAAATGCCAGATTAGTTTCAGCTGAACTACAGGTAGCCCTCGACTTACAACAGCTCATTTAGTGACGTTCAAAGTTACAACAGCATTGAAAGAAGTGATTTATGACTGTTTTCCCACCCTTATGTTGGTGGTCACACGATCCAAACTCAGAAGCTTGGCAGCTGAACTCCTGTTTATGACAGTTACGTGGATCTCCTTTTGCGACCTTCTGACAAGGAAAGTCAAACGGGGAAGCCAGATTCACTTAACAACCACGTTACCCGCTTAACAATGGCGGCGATTCACTTAACAACCGTGGCAAGAAAGGTCGCAAATTGGGGCAAAGCTCACCACTGCCTCGCTCAGCAACAGAAATTTTGAGCGGAATTGTGTTTCCTCTGTGGTTTTGGTCAACTCACGACACCCTGCGGTTACACCACTTTTCCTAATTTCACTGTTACAATTTTGTGCCAGCCCACTTCCTTCCCCATTTCCTTATCTGCCCCTTTGAGGACAACAAGCACATTCTTAGAGCGTGACGGAAAAAACATTCAGAGATACCAAATTCAAAGTCAAATTCACCATGATGGATTTTTTTAAAAAATACAGAACTTCAGAGTGAAAAGGGACCTTGGAGATCTTCTAGTCCAACCCCCTACTCAAGCAGGATACCCCATACCAATTCAGACAAATAGCTGGTCCAGTCTCTTCTTAAAAGGCGCTCCAGTGATGGAGCGCCTACAACTTCTGGTGGCAAGTCGTTCCACTGGTTAATTGTTCTCACTGTCAGGACATTTCTCCTTAGTTCCAAGTTGTTTCTCCCCTTGATTAGTTTCCATCCATTGCGTCTTCTGTTGCCATCAAGTGCTTTGGGAAATAGTAGATGGATCACATCTGCTTCTCTGTGGTAACTGCTCAAACATTGGAACACTGCTATCATGTATAACCCCCTATCATAATATCATAACCCCCTTAGTCCTTCTTCTCATTAAACTAGACATCCCCAGTTCCTGCAACCGTTCTTCACATGTTTTAGCCTCCAGTCCCCTAATCATCTTTGTTGCTCCTCTCTGCACTTTTCCCAGAGTCTCCACATCTTTTGAATATCGTGGCGACCAAAACTGGATGCAGTATTCCAAGTGTGACCTTACCAAGGGATTATAAAGTGGTATTAACACTTCACGTGATCTTGATTCCATACATCTGTTAATTCAGCCAAGATTGCGTTGGCTTTTTAAAGTACTACTGCACACTTCTGGCTCATATTTAAGCCCACCAGGACTCCAAGATCTCTCTTGCTGTTACTGGCATGGGGGCCAAGTTTCGCCTAATCTGCAAAATTGTAATAAGAAAATTTGTTGGTATCCATCCGTGTGTGTGTGTGTGTGCAGGGCGGGTTTTGCCTGCCTGAAACACACACACACACACAGAGGGATGGAGAAACATCGTACCAGAAACATCATTATGGAGCCACATGAACTATGTGAGCCAGCTACTCCCACACCTGCCCCTTCTCCCCCCTATGCCATGCAGCTTGTAACTTTCGATTCCCCGCCTCCCCTCCCTATGCTAGGTTGTAACTTTCTATTCCCCCTTTGCCCACCCTTTGCCATGATGTGATTTTCTATTGGTTTATTTCTAGAATGCTGTGAACTTTTCATTAGTTTACTTGTACCATGTGTGATTATATATGCCTTTTGATACGCTCCTTTTTGATGACGCTGTAACTAACTTTTCTAATAAAAGAGACCTTCGATGTTCATTCGAAGCTCGCTCATCCTGAGGATTTCTGCCTGGTGTTTTCCTTTCAATTCGGCCAAGGAGACATGAGCGGCCCTCCAGTGTGGCAACAACGCCGCAAAAATTAAGGGTGCATTTCTCAAAGGAATTGCATCCCTGAATGTTGAAGGCACTGCCTGGGATTGGCAAAGCTAAACATGGGTGAAATTACTGAAGCTTTTCGAAGGCAAGAGACAAGTTATGCGTTTCGGGGCAGAGTCCCACAGCTAAGTTCAGAATGCGCATTGAAAGCAAGAGTGGGAATTGGAGTTGTGTGCGTGGCTCCAACCAATTGCAATAGAGCAGGGACCCCAAATCTTTCGGACCCCAGGGACCACTAAATCCACAATTTTAAATCCCGCGGACCACTAATACGATCTGCCTAATGACTGGCTGGGTTGGCGTGCTAGGTAGTCATGTGACTGGGTGGGGGCATGGCCAACTTGATGTCACTCATATCGAGGGGTGCCTCTACTACTACCCTGCCTCCCCTCCCAGCCACTCCTCGCCTGCCCGCCCGGGCTCCTTAGGGCCCCCACAAGAAGCAGTTGCTGGAGCTAAGCAGCCACCGGGAGAAAGAGTTGGCAAAACAGCTCAGTTCAAATTGGATCTGACTGAGAAGGAGGCTCAGCAGAAGCACCTCACTGAGGACTAGGAGCATAGGCTTTCCAAGCGGAGGGAAGACCTGTGGGAGTGCAAGGCCAGGTGCCGGCGCCTGGAGGCTCAGCGGGCTGAGATGGTCAGCCAGTTCCAGGCCGTGATGCAGTCCCACTGGAACGAGGCCCTCAGGCTCTTCCCACCAGCGGCTCTTCCCTCCAGCCTTCGCCCAAAGCCCCAGGAGGCTGAAGCAGACCCCAAGTCGGAATTTCTGCCCCCTTCTGCCCCCCACAAAAAGACCCCAAAGAGGGAGACTCTTTGCAGCAACACAAGCGTCCACTACACGTATCCATCCCAGGAGCCGTAGTTTGAGGACCCCTGATTTAGTGCAATATAAACAATGCAAAAAAATTTTCTGTGGACCACCAAAATTTTCTCGCAGACCATCAGTTCACCAATTGGTTACTGCTGGTTTAGAGCTATTTGTATAAGATGCGATGTTATGCAGGAAGTCCACCAGACTGCAAATGGATGACAAACTCCCATAAACTGTGACAGTGACGTATGTCCTACCCCCTTGACAAAACATTCAAAATTCAGGATTCTAGTCCTCAAGACATTTCTATAATTTGCACTCGATTTGCCTAATACCGTAACTCCCACACATTCTGGCCTGATGCTTACAAATTACTTAGGGGACCCCCCCCCCCACCCCCACAAAGAGTTGGTTGACGCCTATCAATTCTTAGCTATATTAGACCTGAAAGAGAAATGTGGAAATATTTATTTCACTTCATAAGCTTCCTAGGGTGGGTAGTCCTCGATTTACGACCACAATGGAGGCCAACATTTCTGGATGTGACGTGAGACATTTGTTAAGTGAGTGTTGCCCCCATTTGACGAACCTTTATTTTACCACAGTTAGCAATAGCAGTTAGACTTATATACCGCTTCATAGGGCTTTCAGCCCTCTCTAAGCGGTTTACAGAGTCAGCATCTTGCCCCCAACAACAATCCAGGTCCTCATTTCACCCACCTCGGAAGGATGAGTCAACCTTGAGCCGGTGAGATTTGAACAGCCGAACTGCAATCAGCTGAAGTAGCCTGCAGTGCTGCATTTAACCACTGCGCCACCTCAGTTACCAAGTGAGTCGCTGCAGCTGAAAAGCGAGTAACCTGGTTGGTAAGTGAATCCACTGACTTTGCAGTGGTACGATTCAGACGGTTCTATCTGATTCAGGCGAACTGGTAGCGGTGGCTGTGGGAGGCTCCGCCCACCCGCCCGGACGTCATCACATCCTGTTTTTGACGTTCGGTGCATGCGTGGAAGTAGCGGTGTGGGATTTGTGAACTGGTAGCGAAGGTAAGTTGATTTCACCCCTGGTCATAAGTCACATTTCTCAGCAGCCCTGTTGTAACTTTGAACAGTCTCCAAATGAACTGTTGTAAGTCAAGGGCTACCTATAGTGTCTCAGGGACCCCTCCAGGATTCCCCAGACCAAATTTTGAGACCCACTGGCTTAGTATAACCTGAAAGTAGAAATTAATCTGGTCAGCACATTGGAATGAGCGAAATACGCAATCCGTTTCATAATTGAAGGGCATTTAATGTCCCAAACATGCAATTATGTTCAATTAAGCTCCATTATATAGGAATACATGATGCTCTTCTTTAAAAGTTTCTGCCTGCATCAAAAGGCTGTATTTATTCCCCCCACTACAATGGACAGAGAAACTTTACAAGCCATCAAACTTGACGCGATAGATAAGGCTGCTATAATGAATACCATGCTCGGCAGTCTACTCTCCAGCTTAAATTCTCCTGACTTTTTGGGAGTCTCTAGGAGAAAGTGATCCTACCTGTAATCTCTGGATGGATTGACGTCCTCAGCGCACTGCAGAGATGGGGCTGTGTTCCAATCCTGGAGTGGCTTAAATAGGTTGTGTCCTGGGGGAAGATGCGGGTTTTCCGCAGTTACTTATTAACTTCCTTTTAAAAAGTTGGTTCAGGATGGTTTCCAGTCCACATGAAACTGGAAACGTTGCTCAAATGTGAATGTGGTGGTTTTTTTTTGTTTTTTTTTTGGGTAGGGAGTTTTCAAGGCCCTTTGAACTTGAAACGTTCATTAAATTAATTGTGAGAGAAATCTTCCTGTTCCAGTTCTGTTCTTCTGCGTGAGAAGCCGGACAGCTGAATCGGATATGCAAATATTTTTTTTTTTTTAAATGCCTCCTGTCCTTCCTCCATGCCTTGACAATGAATTTCAAGGCAGCCTTATTTATTATCGACTTATCAACAGGCTGTCCTTGTGCAAACATTTTGAGTGTACAGCTAGCCTTCGACTTACGTTTTGTTTAACGACGGCTCGTAGTTACAACGGCGCTAAAAAAAACCACTTTTGCACACTTAATGACCACTGCAGCCTCCGCCAAGTTAATGTCAGGGTTCCAAGTAACACCCCAATGAAAGAAGACTCTGAGGCTTAAGTTTCCTCAAAGTTCCGTTTTATTAAAGGTAAAGGTTTCCCCTAGCACATATGTGCTAGTCGTTCACGACTCTAGGGAGCGGTGCTCATCTCTGTTTCAAAACCGAAGACCCAGCGCTGTCCGAAGACGTCTCCGTGGTCATGGGGCCGGCATGACTAAACACCAAAAGTGCATAGAATGCTCTTTCCTTCCCACCAAAGATGGTTCCTATTTTTCTACCTGCATTTTTACCTGATTTCGAACTGCTAGGTTGGCAGAAGCTGGGACAAGTAACGGGAGCTCACTCCATTATGCGGTGCTAGCGATTCGAACCGCTGAACTGCTGACCTTTCTGACTGAACAAGCTGAGCATCTTAGCCACTGAACCACCATGTCCCTTTTATTAGAGACATCATATTGGCACATCTGGGGAAGCCCGAATCTGAAAGTTTCCATGTTTCCCCCACCCAAACCAAAGTTCATGTCCCTGCCCAGCACCCAAACGTCCGTCACAGGGTCCAATCAAACACTGCCCCAACTGGAGATGCCTCCAGAGTGACGGCACTCCAGGTTCAGGGCTAAGGTGATGTCCTTGACTCCCCGAGAAAGGAATGTTACTTTGACTATATCTACCTCACTCCATAGAAGCTTCCCTCCCAGAGAGAAAGAGAAGGAGAAATAGTAGGAAAGGAAGAAGAAGAGTGGGGGAGATGTTAGGGAAGAAGAAAGAGATAAGGAAAGGTGGGTGGAAGGGAGAAAAAGAAGGAGAGGAGGGAGGAAGGGAAAGAGGAGGAGAGGAAGGAGGAAGGGAGAGAAAGAGAAGGAGAGGAGGGAGGAAGGGAGAAAAAGAGAAGGAGAGAGGATAGGAAGGGGAAGATTTGTATTTATTTTATTTGTCTTGTATGCCGCCCACTCCCGAAGGACTCCGAGAGAGAGGATAAGAGTAGGGGAGAGGTAAGGGAAGAAAGAAGGGGAAGGAGAGGAGGAAGGAAGGAAGTAGAGAAGGAAGGGAGAGAGAAAAGAAAAGAAAGAGAAAATAAGGTGGTGTCATAATAGTATAAGATTGGCAAAGAAAAAGAATAACCATGTGACTGTATACCTAGAATTGTATGTAAGAGAATAAATGATAGCAAGAATATATAATACATTATAGATAAACAATATTTGGTTATAAATAGCTAAGTATAAATATAGAATTATACATAAAAATGGATAACGGATAAAGAGACCATGAATGCAAGATACAAAGGTATAGAAAGGGAAAACACTAACTGCAAAGAAACCGATACGGAACTGCTGTGTGATATATGATGGAACTTCTCGTTCCTATGTTGTCTTAAGTCATGTGTTTGTTCTTGTTGATGTGTTTATGTGTGTAAAATAAAAACTTTAAATAAAAAAAGAAGAAGCCTCCCTCCCAATTTCCACAGCAACAAATGGGGCAGGCCTGAAGGCCCAGCGCAAAAGATTGCTTCCAGGCCTGACAGTCACATGATCAAAACCGGGGATGCTCCGCCCAGCGGACTCCCTATTTACGACGGTTTCAGTCTCCCGGGGTCATGCAATCCATTTTTGCCACCTGCTAACAAGCAAAAACAATGGGGAAGCCAGTTAACGACCGTGTTAGTAACTGAACAACTGCCGTGATTTGCTTAACAGCGGTGGCAAGGTCGTAAAACGGGGCTAAGCTCGCTTAGCAACTGTCTCGCTTAGCAAATGGGAATTCATCATTCAGTTGTGGTCTACCTGTCCTGAGGAGCCGAGGTGGCGCAGTGGTTAGAGTGCTGTACTGCAGGCTACTTCAGCTGACTGTTAGTTCTGCAGTTCGGCTGTTCAAATCTCACCGGCTCAGGGTTGATTCAGCCTTCCATCCTTCCGAGGTGGGTAAAATGAGGACCCTGGTTGTTGTTGGGGGCGATATGCTGGCTGGAGGATTCTGGGAGTTGAAGTCCACAAGTCTTAAAGTTGCCAAGTTTGGGAACCACTGCCCTAAGGTATATCAGATAATCTTCTTCCAAACATAATTGTGGCCATCTCTAGAATGTATCAAAGGGTCTTAGAACATGAGACAGGCCTTCTTGGTGGTGACCTCTGCTTTATGAAACATTCTCATCCAGGAGATATGGTTGGTTCTTCTTAGGGACTATTTTGGCTAGCCTAGTGTGTCCCAGGTGCGTTCAAAAAAGGGACAGAACTTTTGAGCATGTGATCATGGCTGCCATGTATTTATTTATTTAAGAAAATTTATCATGGCTGCCCAATCACTCTCAGTGACTCCGGGCGTCTTTACGTCTGCCATCTTGACTTGATCGAGCCCGAACACCCCTGATTCGTGAGGGGGTTTGCATAAATCCACCTATCATTTTGGGTAGCGTTTGAGTATTGCTTAGGTAGAAAACCTGGTGGCTCGGTGGCTAAGATGCTGAGTTTGTCGATCAGAAAGTTCGGCAGTTCGAATCGCCGCGTAACGGAGTGAGCTCCCGTTACTTGTCCCAGCTTCTGCCAACCTAGCAGTTCGAAAGCACGTTAAAAAACGGCAAGTAGAAAAATAGGAACCACCTTTGGTGGGAAGGTAATAATGTTCCATGTGCCTTTGGCGTTTAGTCATGCTGGCCACATGACCACGGAGATGTCTTCGGACAGCGCTGGCTTTTCGGCTTTGAAACGGAGATGAGCACTGCCCCCTAGAGTCGGGAACGACTAGCACCTATGTGCGAGGGGAACCTTTACCTTTAGATGGAAAAAATCTGTTGTATTCATTGGGAGGGAAACGAATACTTTAACTAGCATATTTTGTAGAACCTGGGAAACGGGAAACTAAACAAGAAAAGGAAACAGAATCAGAAATGGAAAATTAAAAAAAAAAATGATGCATTTCTGATTCCGAAATACTGGAAAAGTTTCAACATGTAACCTTGGACTCAAGAGATATAAACATATCTATCTCCAACCTGGAAACTCTCCAAAACAATGAATAATTAACGCTGGATGTTTCCTGATTAAAGGATGATAATTTTACATGGCAAATGACCCCTGACCTTTCACCTACTTAATATGAACTTGTTATGAACAATTTAAGATTCTTATTAGATATAAAATTTAACGGTCATATGAAATATGAACGCTTTAATATTCATATTAAATAGAAGTATCCTAATAGTCATATCAAATATAAAACATTTCAATGCAGGTAGTCCTCGGCACCACCATAATTGAGGCCAAAATTTATGTCCGTAAGTGAGACAGTTGTTAAGTGAGTTTGGTCCCATTTTACCTTTTTTTTGCCATGAATGTTAAATGGGGCCAGCCAGAGTTGGTATTTGCTGGTTCTCCGAACTATTCAAAATTTCCGCTACCGGTTTTCCAGAATCTGCTCCGGAGCCACATGTGGCTCTTTCGTCACTGTGCTGCAGCTCCCTGTCGCCTGCACAATCGATAGGTCTTTTAGTTAGGACAGGTAGAGGAAAAAGGCAATGGATCACTGCAGTGGTGGGTTCCGGGCGGTTTCCAGCAAATCCAGCCCAGAGCAAACAATGAGTTTCACTTAATGACTGCTGGGTTTGCTTAATGACTGCTGCATAGAAAGGAAGAAAAAATGTGGTCTGCCGTGTAATGACCTGCTTTGCAACCGTAATTGCCGGGCTCAGTTATGGTCGTAACTCGAGGATTATCAGATTTCAATGCATTACTGCAGTGTTTTTCCACCACTGTGCCGTGGCACACTAGTGTGCTGTGACATAGTGTAAGGTGTGCCGTGGGAAAATTACTTTATATATAGTCAATATAGGCACAGTTAAAAAATTTTAACATTTTCTAATGGTGGTGTGCCTCGTGATTTTTTTCATGAAAAAAGTGTGCCTTTGCACAAAAAGGTTGAAAAACACTGCTTTATTGCAATGTAAATAAATTACGTTGCAATAATCAATAGATTATTATTGCATGTAAAGCCTGATTGATGGGGCCACTTGTTGTATAATTTAAAAATCTCCCTCCAGCTGAGCTCATCCCCTTGTGATTATGCGAATCATGATGGTTACCTGGGGGAGGGCTTAGAATTAAGTTTCCATTCCTTTTTGGGTGAATTCGTTTTTTGTACAACTTCTCAGTCAAGACCCTGGCTGGGATTTCCTTGTGGTCTTCCATCTAAGTTATTAGCCAACTCCAATCTGCCTTAAAACAGCCAGTATTGGCCACGAGGTTTCAGTCTTAGCAATTCAGCCGTGGGATCGAAGGTTATCTAAATTTTAATCTTCCTCTTTCTCTCCACCCAGCCCAGCTGACAGGGGAAAACAGGAGGAGAAGGAAGTATTAGATAGGTTACCGGCCTCAAGCTATTTATCAAAAAAGCAAAAGAAGGAAACAAAGAGAACAAAACAGAATAAACTTTATTGTTATTTTAAATGTACACTAATCGGTGGAGATTAAAAGGAAATTTCATTGCATGCAGCTCTCCAAGGGGTCACCTCCTCCGATATACACTACATTAGGGATGGAGAACCTTTTTGGTATTTGAGTGACCAAACCAGAACGGCATGCATGCACCAGTGGTGGGAGACAACTGGTACGCCCTGGTACAGGTGTACCGGTGGCTGCTGGGAGCACGAGGTACCATTCCAATATGGTGCTCTGGAGGGCCCACCCAACCTCCCTCCTTACCTGTATTTGAGCTGTTCGGGGCTTCACCGCACGCAGTGTACGGTGCCTGCGCGATGCTCCGCCGAGCAGCTGGAGCGTCGCAGGTGATAAGTACACATGCGTGCGCTGTGCGCATTCACGTGGTGGACACCCCGCTCCATTGCAACGGGATCTGGAACTCACCACTGACGTGCATGTGTGCGCTGGAGTGCCAGAAACGCAAAGACCAGCTGGCCAGTCACACCATGCCTGTTTTTTTGCCCAATTTTTGTGTATGTTCGGGGCCATTTTCAGGCCAAAAATGGCCTGAAAACACACACCCCCCCTCCAAAAAAAACAGCCTGAAAATGGCCCCAAAACAGTCAGAAAACGGCACAAAAAACCCAGCCTGTTTTTTGGCCGTTTTCTGGCGTTCCGGCATCCGCAAAGACGCCACAGGTTCCCCATCACAGCCCTACATAAACACGACCCAAAAATACATACAAAATTATGCACATACCCACATATATTATATGACACAGAGAAACAACAGAGTCTAGTTCAGGTTTATGGTTGGTGAATGACATATACTACTTCTCCCTGGGCCCCACACTGGCATTCAACTGCAATTGGGGGTACTGGTTTTAATTTATTTAGCCGTCATTTCTCAATCTTGCCAACGTGTGGGTGGGTGGGTGGGATTTCAACTCCCAGAATTCCCCAACCAGCCACACTCGCTAGGGAATTCTGGGAGTTGAATTCCCCTCTCCGCCCCCATTTTCAAGTTGCCAAGATTGAGAAATGATGCTCTATTGACCTGTTGGATATATCAGCACAGGATTGCTAACTTTACTTAGGGGTTTCGGGTTAAACTTGCATAATAAATACCCAAGGAGTTTCTATTTTACGTGATAACTGGCAAGGTTGCAATCTGGGCTATGGACAGCAGCAGGGGTGAAATCCACTTAGCGCTACTGGTTCGGTAGCAATGTGAGCTCATGCATGTGCATGCCACCTCTGCGCATGCGCAGAGCGTCAAAAAGGTAAGGTAAGCGAATAGAGAGTGGGGGGAATCTGCTGTGCCGCGCAATTTATATTAGCTAGAAAGCAGGAAATCCTGCTTTCTAGCTAATATATATCGCATGACACAACTGATCCGTCAGAAAAGCCGTGCCCGAACTGGAAGCATTTCACCCCTGGACACAGCCCCAAGTTCAAGAGGTCACTATTTGCTCACTTGTTTTGAAGTCATGTGCAGTCTTTACTGTCCACTTGATGTAGTGAATCATGATTAAACTCACGTTTTGGTTCCCTTTTTAACTTGTCAAATTTCCCAGCAGCAAACGTTCAATATGATTTATCACAAGCTGATGATGAATCAGTTGGATCTTCAATGCGCAATCATAGGGTTGTAGTTACCTATCTACTAATTCTAATCGCAGGGAGCCTGGCAACACCTTTTCTGACTAAACCATTTTAATAAAATTTGATCACATTGCTTAGTTGGAAAAGGAGCTACCAATCTCTCTCATATATATATATATATATGAAAGAGATTGGTAGCTCCTTTTCCAACTAAGCAATTTGATATATATCTATATGCATGCATGCATGCATACATACGTTGCATTTGTGCTGATAAATAAATAAAGGGAAACTGGTATAGATCTATTTCAAGCTATTTAGCTCTCATCAGCTAGCCAAACCCTTACTGGGAATCGAACCTGGGCCTGTGACACTATATATATATATATATATGTATGTATGTATGTATGTATGTATGTATGTATGTATATGTATATGTAATGTATATGTATATTTAGATGTATATATATGTAGGTCTTTGGTTATTCGGGTTTTCTCCCGCGTAAAATTGGAGGTGACTTGGCGACGTTTCGATGAAGTCTCATTCGTCATCTTCAGGCTTCGTGCTTCCAGGAGCAATGTGAGAATTGATGCAATGTGAGAAATCTCACATTGCTCCTGGAAGCACGAAGCCTGAAGATGATGAATGAGACTTTGTCGAAACGTCGCCAAGACACCTCCAATTTTACGTGGGAGAAAACCCGAATAACCAAAGACCTACATACTAACACCCGCGAAAACCTCAGAAAACACACACACACATGTATGTATGTATGTATGTATATGTATGTATGTGTATATGTATATGTGTATATATATGTGTGTGTGTGTATATATATATATATATATATATATATATATATATATATACACACATATATATATATATGTTTGTGTGTGTGTGTGTACGTACATACGTACATATATATATATAGAGAGAGGGGGGCAGGAGGGAAGAGAGAGATGAGATAGATAGATAAGATAGATAGATATAGAGAGAGCCAGCATATAGTAGATTTCTCTGTCCTACAATATTTACTGCAATTATAGCTGAATTCAAAACCTAGCACAAGGTTTACAAACACGTTTTAGATAAGTGGACTTCAACTCCCAGCTGACTGGCTGGGGAATTCTGGGAGTTGAAGCCCACACGTATCTTAACGTTGCTGACTGTGGAAAACCATGCTGGCTGGGAAATTCTGGGAGTTGGGAGTCCACATGTCTTAAAGTTGACAAGCGTGGAAAGCATGCTAGCTGAGGAATTTGGGGAATTGAAGTTCACACGTATTTAAAATTGCAAGGTTGAAAAAATATATACTGGTTGGGGAATTCTGGGAGTTGAAGTCCATGCGCTTCCTAAAGTTGCAAGTTTGAAAAACACACTGGCTAGGGAATTCTGGGAGTCTACACATATCTTACTTATCAAATGCAAAAAAAAAAAACCATGTTGGCTGGGGAATTCTGGGAATTAAAACCCACTTATCTTAAAGTTGACTATTGGGAAAACATGCTGGCTAGGGGATTCTAGGAATTGAAGTCCACATGCCTCTTAAAGTTTCTAAGTTTGAAAGTACGCTGGTTGGGGAATTCTGGGAGTCAAAAATCCACATATCTTAAAATTGTGTGATGGAATGTAGTGGGCTGGGAGCGAGGTGATGCTTTGCAGGGGAGTAAGAAACAACCATTTGGATACTTTGTGTGTGTGAGAGGGTGGACAGCCTCTCCCGAATAGTTCCCAAAGTATATGTTTGATGTAGGTAGTAGGTTACTTCAGTTGGGCAATGTTCTGTCTATAGGTGTGGAACAATAAAGAAACCTGCTTTAAATATTGGCTAAGTGTCTTTCTTGGTTTCGGGGGTCTGAGGAGCTGCCAAGGGGGGGAAAAACACGGAAGCTGCCAAATTCTGGGAGTTGAAATTCACAAGCCTATTAAAATTGCTATCAACTGTCCCGTTGACATACGCAGCGAAAGAAACTCCTGGAACATTATTTTACCCAAAGTATAACTTTACTGATAAGGCCAAATCAACCCAGTAGAAGCAAAGCCAGTTCTGTAGTTTTCGTGCGAAAAGCTGCACACAGATAGTTCTCTACAAACTCGTCCATCCATGGAAAACCAAATTGCTAGAATACAAGTAGCCCTCGACTTACGACCACAAATGAGCCCAACATTCCTGTTGTTAAGTGAGACCCTTTGTTCTGGGAATTTTGCCCCATCTTATAACCTTTTTTGCCACAGTTATTAAGTAAATCACTGCAGTTCCTAAGCCGCTTGTTAAGTGAATCTGGCTTTTCTTTCCCCATGGAAAACGCTTGTCAGAAGGTTGCAAAAAGTGATCACATGACCCCGGGAAACTGCAGCAGTCATAAATACGAACCAGTTGCTAAGCGTCTGAATCAGTAGTGAAATTCAATTTTTTTTACTACCAGTTTTATGGGCCTGGCTTGGTGGGCATGGCAGGGGAAGGATACTGCAAAATCTCCATTGCCTCCCCACTCCAGGGGAAGGATACTGCAAAATCTCCATTTCCTCCCCACTCCAGGGGAAGGATACTGCAAAATCCCCATTCCCTCCGCACTCCAGGGGAAGGATACTGCAAAATCTCCATTTCCTCCCCACTCCAGGGGAAGGATACTGCAAAATCTCCATTGCCTCCCCACTCCAGGGGAAGGATACTGCAAAATCTCCATTGCCTCCCCACTCCAGGGGAAGGATACTGCAAAATCCCCATTCCCTCCCCACTCCAGGGGAAGGATACTGCAAAATCTCCATTGCCTCTCCACTCCAGGGGAAGGATACTGCAAAATCCCCATTCCCACCCCACTCTGGGGCCAGCCAGGGGTGGCACTTGCCGGTTCTCCGAACGACTCAAAATTTCTGCTACCGCTTCTCCAGAACCTGCTGAATTTTACCCCTGCTCTGAATTTTAATCCCCTGATGGTGTAGATTCTGCAAAAGTTGTAACTCTGAAAAACGGTCGTAAGTCATTTGTTTCGGGGCCATTGCAACTTTGAATGGTCACTAAATGAACCGTCGTTAAGTCGAGGACTACCTGTAGTTGGTTCACTGACAAAAGGGCGCCCGACAAAACCGCGAGTTCTAAACCGCGCAGACAAATGAGCGCTGAATCGCATCGACAACAGCGCGGCGACAGAAGCGCACTGTGAACATAACCCTATACGTAACGCTAACCCTAAACGTAACGCTAACTCTAAACCTAACCCTTACCTTAAATCGCCCTTCTGTTGGCGCGCTGTTGTTGGCGCGTTGATATCATGGTTTTAGCGGCGTGTTTTTGTCATGCACACTTTTGTCAGGTCATGCCTGTAGTTCAGTGATGGACAACCTTTTTGGCGTGGTGTGTCAAAAATCGGCAAAAAATCGAGCATAACTCGCGTTGTGTGTCACTTCGACAAAAACATAATTTTGCGCAATTTATAGTTTAAACTACAAAAATGTATAATGGCGCTCACAGTTCCCGTTGGCACTCCGCTGTTCCCTGCTGTGGTGCGGTCGTAACCGACAGTCCCAGGAGTAGACTCTCTGTGCCGGCCTGACTGGAGAGAGGCGCGCACTGTTCCCGCGCTCCTCTCCTGCGGGTCCTCCCTCGCCGCGCTGATGACGTGTGTGCGCACGGCACGCACGCCTTACCAGCAGCCCCTGCGCTCAGAAAGGGGCGGCGGCGATACAGTAAGTGAGTGTGGGCGGGGGAGATCACATGTCCCGCCCCCCCCTCCCCGTTCCTCCAGCACAGATTATTTCATCCTTGGTGGCCGTGCAGGAGCCGAGGATGAATCGCATGAAATCCTGTGCGTGTCACCCCAAATGGCTACGCGTGTCAGCACTGACACGCGTGTCATAGGTTCGCCATCACTGCTGTAGTTAAAAAATCCCTCCCCCCCCCCCGGCCACCACATGCACTAAAATAAGACTGGCCAAAAAAATAAGTTATCCCCGAAAATATCGTAACACAGCAGCAGCACCTCAAAAATAATAAGACCTCCCCGAAAATGAGGCCAAGCACTTATTTTGGGGGGGGATCAGAAGGAAATAATAAGTTAAAACCAATCCACAAACTTGGAAAACTAACCTTGACCCTCACCCTCCACCCAAACTATTGATATATCCGCCACACCACAAGTTAACTTACCTTTTCCAGTCTAGTATTTTGGAAAATGTGAGAAGGAAGCCGAATTCTGGATACATCACAAGCCACACATTCAAAGTATAAGCCTCAAGTAGTCATGTCTTCTCGCGTTGAGCCTCTGAGCAATTTGGAAACGAGTTTTATCTGGCGCTATGATAGACTGAACCATCTCTCTTCTGGAGATGCAGTTTGCAGAAAGACATTTGATCAGATGTTCTCAACTCTTTAACGCCTTCTTCACCCTGCAAGTAGCAAAAATTGCAGACACACACACACACACCCTGTTCATCTAGGACGTTGCATTTTCAAACAAGGGTGTTTCAGCTGTGGTAGTCGGAGGAAACTGTTTACCTCTCCGGGTTGAAAAACCTGACCCACAATTTTATTATCTATTGTATCAGCTCCTCCTAAAATCATGAGGCATCATCCCTTTATGGCTTTTATTCTTCTAGACTTAGAATAGAATAACAGAATTGGAAGGAACCTTTGGAGGTCTTCTAGTCCAACCCCCTGCTTAGGCAGGAAACCTTACACCACTTCAGACAAATGGCTATCCAACATCTTCTTAAATCTTCCAGCATTGGAGCATTCACAACTTCTGGAAGCAAGTTGTCCCATTGGTTAATTGTTCTCACTGTCAGGAAACTTATCCTTAGTTCTAAGTTGCTTCTCTTCTTGGTTAGTTTCCACCCATTGCTTCTTGTTTTAACCTCAGGTGCCTTGGAGAATAGTTTTGACTTTCTCTTCTTTGTAGCAGCCCCTGAGATGCTGGAACATTGCTATCATGTCTCCCCTAGTCCTCTTTTCATTAAACTAGACATACCCAGTTCCTGCAACCGTTCTTCATATGTTTGAGCCTCCAGTCCCCTAATCCTCTTTGTTGCTCTTCTCTGCACTCTTTCTAGAGTCTCAACATCTTTTTTTACATTGTGGCGAATAAAACTGAATGCTGGATTCCAAGTGTGGCCTTATCAAGGCATTATTCTTCTATGTGTTGTGCAAATTATATAGATTTCCAAATTCTGTGCCAAGGAAAACTGGCATCAGCTGCTGCGAGGACCAAAATACGCAAATAGAGATATCCTTGTCTTTATCTTTTCATTTCACTTCATCCTGATGTTTACAGTTCTCTCCCTCCAAGCCTGGCCGTTATCTTATTTTTGAACGTGCATTGCCTCGAGTTACTTATAAATGAATAAAGGTGAGATGGACATCTGGTATATAAATCAAGAAGTGAGGCTGTGATCCAAGAAACCAAATTTTGTAGGCCAACAAAATGGTGTTACAATGAACCCAAATATGATAATTCACAAAGAACCTGACCGGACGTGAGCAATCTAGCACCTGTTTTCCACAGACGTTTTAGTCTAGTGGTGAAGGCCCAGGCTAGAAATTGGGAGCCTGTGAGTTCTAGTCCCACTTTAGGCATGAGAGTCAGCAAGGCGACTTTGAGCCAATCAAGAGATGGTGAATTCTAGTCCCACCTTAGGCACGAAAGCCAGCTGGGTGACTTTGGGCTATCACTAGGAGACTGGGAATTCTAGTCCTGACTTAGACAAGAAAGCCGGCCGAGTGAACTTGGGCCATTCTCTCTCTCTCAGCCCAACCAAACTCACAGGGCTGTCGTTATGCCTTGTCAGGAAACTCCCATCATCTTCGCCATCAATTTTTCTATCGGTCAAACCATTCCACCTTTCTGCATATAGAAGTCTCGCTGGCATTATCATTTATAAAAACAAAGTTTTTTGTCAATCAGTCCCCAAAAACATGTCCGGCTACAGTTGTATATTAATCTATAGAATCTTCTGAATTCATGCATTTGAATCCATTTTTTAAAAAGCTTTTTTTTACATATCCACCAAGAGTCATCATCCCCTCTTGTTCACATTTCCACCGTAAATATTTTTATATACATCCATTTTTCCAGTGTCAAATACCAACAAGAGATAACCTTACAAAAATTAAGACTATAACGTAGTGTGGATTTTGGTTTTTTCCATCAGTATGTTGGTTTTCGTTTGAATTGGTGCATTTTTATCTTTTGCATTGTTATGAGCCACCTGGAGTGGGGGACACCAAAATTGAATTAAGGTGGAAAGACGACACATTTTATGTCAAAACCTGTATTTTAAAAAAATAGTAATTAAATTTAATCTGAATTTAAAATAAAAAATCTTCTGGAACAAAGGGATTGGTTTCCCCCAATCTTAACTCAAGAGATGTCGAAAGTGTCTTTTAATAACGTACATTTAAAACGGTCAACATTTCACTTGCAATGTCTTAGAGCTGCCGTTTTGACATTTCTGATCTACGTTGATGAAATGCAAGGACTTTTGTCGATTTATCAGCCAAATGAACAGGCAGTATTATCGATGCACGGAGTGGGCATACTTTCCAGCCCAATTATTATTATTTGAAGATAGTGGAGTTTACTGCTGTGTTACAGGATTTATTTAAAGGAACTGTACTCACGTGCAACTGTGCACACGAGGGATGCAATTTGCACCCAGTGAAAAATGTACAGTCGTCGGGGTTGAAGGCAAGATAATTCGGTCAGCAGAGAAAAAACAGCTCCCTTGTCACCATCTCAGATTTTGCATTGCAAATTGCAGTGTTTCTCCTCCAAAGAGAGGGAGGGAAAATCTACTTGTGCAGAGCAATTGCAGTCCCAGCAAACCCCAGCAGACAATCGCTTTGATTTGAGAAGCTTTTCCAGAAAAGCAGGGCAAAATTCGGACTATCTTTCCACTTTTTGTTTTTTTTGCTTTGCACGCAACCCGACCGTTAAAACTCCCCATTAGAATTTGCGACTTCTTCTTTACGGCAATTGCAAATAATGGCCCGGGCTGGAATTTCCCAAATAGAAATTGAGGTCGCGGGCGGGGGGGGAGGACAGCTTGCAAGTCAAACTTCAGCTCATGAAATAAAATATGCAACGAGGTTGGAAGGACTCACAATCTCTTATCAATGTAGGTTCATTACAGCGGTCAGGCGATTTGGCTGGAAATGTCCTTTTCAAGATAATTGAGAAAGTTTTCTCTCTCGAACCCCCCCCTTCATTTTGAAGTTGGTATAGTCCCAAGGTATATTTTGCTTGCTTTGCCGAGCCAGCTTTGCTCATTTTAGGGCGGGCGGGGCAGAAGAAAGTTGGAGCATGTTGTTAAGCTCAAACAATCGCTTTTTATTTTCCTGTTGCGTTAGGGGACCGTTTTGCAATTCTCTTTTAGTTATTTTCGGTTCGTTATGAGATGGGGTTTTGTTGAGGGAGCCTGAATATCTATTTACCAAGAAAACCATTGTTTCTACAGCTTTTTCCTACGTTCAGTCTCAATTATTGGGAATTTTTCTTACTTAAAAGTGGAAGAAAAAGCTTTTTATAAACAAGAGTTTTTCCGTTTTTTTTTCTCAAACCCAGGTGTGTTCTTTTTTTCTAAATCTCATGCTGGGTTTCTATATCTTTTTTTAAAATTCAACCAAGTTTAGGCTTCTTAAATCTCTTACTTTAAAATTCAACTAAGTCTAGTCTTTTCTGCACGCCACATTATCTTGTATGTTTAAGCTGGGTAAACCAAAGTCAGTTCAAAGCTGGTTTATTGCGTTTTTTTTATACCTGAGTTTTCTGTAGAATTTGGGTTTCTTTGGACCAGAAAAGCTTAGCATTTTTACAATGACGCTGTTTTTCAGTTAATCCTGCAAATGCCACTCCATGGGGAAAGAAGTTGCAGAATAATTAAAAGCAGAATTTGAAAGCAATTTACATTAAAGTTCTGGAAGTTTAACTACATTTAAAGAGGTCTCTGCTCGGATGCAGTCCACCTATTTAATTTATGGGAAAGGGGATGGTTCAATTCTGCTTAAATTGAGAAACTTCGATGAGATAAAGGCGCTGTTAAAGCAGAAAAAAATAGTAACGCAGGCTTCTAATACTTTCCTGAAGCACAAACTTTTGCAAAACTTCTCAAAGATGAAAAAGGGGGGGTTGCTTTGTTAAAAGCTACTAAAGGATTTGTGTGGGTTTTTCAAGAGAACTACATGCTTCAACTTAAATGGCTGCCTTGCTATTTTTAAGGGCTTTTCAACATTTAAATTAAATTTCCTGAGAGATACACATACACACACAAAGGGATTGTCCTTAATTCCCTAGGCCAGTTTCTATTGCCTCGGGTTCATTTTGCCAAAATACCCTCCCTAGTTTCCTTGTTTTGTTCTACAGACTTACTAATTCCATCCCCCCCTTCATTTCTTCCGTTTTAAATTCATTAAATTGAAAACGTGGGTAGAAAAGGAGAGGCTTTTTCAAACAATTCTACAGTGATGGTAGGCTTTTCGTTGATACGAAGTGGGACACTACCTATGTTAACAAAAGGGAGTAAGCCTTTGAGTTGAAGTATGACATTTATTAGGTTTTTATACCACCTTTATATTATATAAAGCAGCAAACCTACTTAATACTCCTTACTCATGTTTTCCACACAATAATAGATGTTCATTAAAAAATCTTTCAAGCAACTTTTTGGCCGGGTCATTTTCCCCACTTGGAACTAAAACCAGAAGGACTTTTCTTCCAACAAGAGTTAAATGCTTGTTTAGTTAAATTAAACTTTAAATGTGTGTGTGGGGGGGGGAGCCTTTTCAATTACGGATGCTACTGCTGGGATTTTAAACCAAGATTCTGGGTTTCTTTTTAAATTAAATGAAGTCTAGCCCAACATTAACTTTCTATTTCAGTTATACTGTATATGAAACAAAGTAGTTCAAAACTGATTTAAGTTTTTGATATCTGGGTTTATTTTGAACACAGTTAAATGAGGTTTTTTTTTAAGGCAACCCTGCTTCTAAGTTAAGGGAAAGGAAATGCAGCATAGGCCTAAAAACAGTTTGAAGCCATTAAAAGTTTTACTGAATACATTTATTATAGCTGACCTGTTTGAACCTCCATATTTATGGCCAAGTGTACGTTTTAAATTTTTGAAGTAATTAGGGGAATGCCCAGGTGATACTTAAGCTCTATTTAGAAGCTTTGCAAGGCGTTCCTCTTGAGTTTTAAGCAAAAAAAAAAATCTGCAGTTGGGACTCCTAGTGCTTAATTTTCTCCAGCAGAGGGATTTACAAAAGTTTTTTTCTCTTAAAACATGGGGAATCTGTTGCTTTGCTGGGCTTAAAAGAAAAAAAAAATTGGGTGGCTTTCTCTGAAGATTGACTTTCATAAAAGGTTGCCTTCCAACTTTTTAAAAAATAGCTGTTACAACTCTTAACCAGAAAAAAAATAAAGGGAAGTTTGGTGTCTGAGCAGGCAGGGCAAAGAGAAATACAATGGTTTTTTCCCCTGGTTTGGATAACTATTGGTTTAACAAAATATACAATACTGCACAGTTGGCAGTGTGGAAAGTTATCAGCTAAGCTGCCCCTGGCAGAAATACAATGTTTTATTGCTGCAGTTAAAAAAATAAACTACACATTTAAGACCAGGAACGTGCTATATATCAGCCTTAAAAGAAGAGACGGAGATCACAAATCTCCGGAACTTAAAATATATTATCCACTTAGCTTTTGTTAGCCTCTGCTAACTTTGAAGTGTAAAAACTACCATTGAAGAGATCTGCCTTTATGCATCATTGATCAATTTGGCCATTGCACGGTGGTGATCCACCAGCCTGTAATTAGCTCTGGCGTTTTTTTGCTTCAGACATATTAATCGATGGGAGGTTTAACTCCTATTGCTCCCTTCCCCATCGCGCACAGTTTGGGCTGTTCATGCCCAGGGAATGACACTTTTTAGATATCCGCGGCATTTTCTCTGGACCCCCGCCACACATCCCTCCTCCGTATCACAGGCACATCTGATATATCAGTTTGTTGTTTTGCCCGTGATCTTGTAACCGGCCCGGTTTGTTCCTCATTATATATCAGCCTTTTATACAACATTCAGAAGACTTCAAAAACTTGATAGTAACTTTGTAATTCCTTTCTGCTTGAGCAACAGTCAGTACGGGTGACTACAAGCCCCTTAACGTTTCTAAAAACCCAAGTTTGCTGAGATACAACTTGAAGCTGTCATTCATCTGAATAATTTTTATAAGGAAGTCTGCCATTATGAGCTTCTTTGTTCCATCAATCCTAGGTGTGACTTGAAATATACAGGACTTAATTAGTACCCAACTTAACCAATTTCACAATCTTTAGGGCAGTAACTTCATTAAGTCAACCCGAAGGTCCTAATAGGTAAATTTGGAGAGCCTTAGATCTCCTAAATTGGCTATTACATAGTGATACTGATCATTTAATGTTGTTATAGTGGTCAGAATAACACTGCGTAATGAAGAAAACACTTCGCTGTCAAGTTATGAGACATCCCACTTATTTCAAACATCAAAGGAGAAAAATAAGTTAGAGGATGTCTGAAAAGATTGTTCAGCGCTACCCAATATCCTTGAAGAGAGTATATATGTATGTGTCTGTCTGTCTATATTGCAACATTACTTCATTTTAACAAAACATCAGTTTAGAATCCTTCAACTATGCTGAGGTTGCAAATTCCGAAATTCAAAATGTGAAAATCTAAGCTGATCTTGATTAAATTCAGAAATTTTAGGCTGGGCTGGGATGCTGAAAAGCACCCCAGAAAGCAGTGGGAATAAAATATTACTACTACGGTGTTGCCAAGAAAACTTGCACTGGCCATATCTAGAGATCTCTAGGTCTCAAAAGGGATGTTTCTGTACAGAATTTGCAGAAACTGGTAAAAGAATGAGGCCCTTTTCAACATTTTAGCTTCAGGGGAGATTTTTTTTATCTGTTTAAGGAAACTTAAAGAATGGATGCCTTTTCAGCATTTTACAGCATTGTATGAAATTAAGACAAAGGGTAGCAACTCTTTTGGATAGATAAGTGTAGTTAGAATTTTGCCAGCATGTCATAAACACAGACAAAATGGCTGATGGAGGAAGCTCATTTATTCATAAAATGGCTGCCACAATGGCATAAAAACTATTAGTAGTACTCGTAGAAACTTTTATCTTGGTTTGCTTGGATGTTCTCTGCCTCCACAGTAAGACACATTTCCAAGCAAAGTCCTGGACTGAAATTATAACCACATTTTTTATTTTATGAGCAATGTTGGCCGATGCCAGGGGCATTCTTGTAAATGTGATTGTAAAACCTGGCATTCAGCGTTTCCCTTTTCTATTTATGTTTTTCTTTTTTAAATTAAAAGATTAAATGATAAGATCAGGTTGAGCTAGAAGCTATGCAGACCTCATGTGTCGAACATATCTGTACTCATAGCATACTGCTTATTCCTAGATTAGGAGCTATTGCATTTTTTTTCTTACCATTTATAGACAGAAACCCAACAATATAAATATACCATTAAAAAAGTTACAATGGCGGGTTACTATATATCTAGAACATCTCCCACACTTTTGGACTATTATAACGAAACTCTACATGGGTTGCCTTTGAAGATTAATCAGTAATTTTAAAAAAACCTACTGGAAAAAAAGCATTTCCTGAATAATGACATCAAGAATCCTTGAATGAAGACCAATCAAAGAAAGTTCTTGAAAATAACAAAGGTTGAAGGCTGAATATAGAAACAATTAAAAATTATTTGTTAATTAGAAGCATAGGTCAATATATGGTCAAGATTTGAAGGATATAAAAGGAAAAGCTGATAAAAAAAACCCACATGGAATTGGTTATCAGGAATGTTAAAACAAAAAAATTTGAAGGCTTTATTTTAATGTCTCAGAAAGAAGCTTTGCTAACTAATTGAATGAAGGTGAAAATTCTATATGTAACAAACAACAGAAAATGACATGGTTGTAGTATAAAACGGATGAAAAAACCATTGATCAAAGGATTTGGTAGAATGTCACAAATTGATTACAAACAGTATCATAAACAAAGTTGCTAAGTCTGGTTTTGAATATTGTAAAAACTATTGAGACTATCAAAGTGAGAAAGTTTTGGAAAATGAGCAGTTCCATAATATGCCTTATATTGTGGCGGAAAAGTCTGGTTCATTGATATTGCTATTCTAGGTGATCCAGAATTGAAGAACAACAATTGGGGGAAAAAAGATGAAATACTGGATTAAAGTTGACCGCTTATGGGAAAAATCTGTTGCTAGGCCAACTGACATTAGTTACCTAAAAGGATTTCCTCAATATCAGGACATAGGAATTTATCTTAACATCCTAATTTTATTTTTAAACCTCCTGGGAATGGTCCATATTAGGTTCTTAAGAATTTTTAGGCCAATGGTTAGGATTTGAATGATTTAAGTTTCTATTAGAAACTTAGACTGTGAATCTAACATAGATTATCCACAGGTAATAATAAACATAACAAAAGAATAATAAAATCTCGCTTTCAGAAGAGTCCTGGGAGCAGTTTTGTTGTCAATAGATACTTCATTAAGGGTATGTTTTCTGCCTTTGGCACAGTAATTGCTTATAGTTTATATAAGCAATTATTATATATATATATAATATTATATATATATAATAGTTTATAATATTAGGGTATAAAATACCAAAGGTCAGTTTAAATTTTGGAATGAATTGCTCTTCTTAAACTTTACATTTGGGTTAGCTTGTAAGAGTTGAAATCCTACACAAAGCAACAGTCCAGAATGTTTTGAACGCAATGTTGTACCAAGATTGCAAATCCACTTGTTTTCCAGTTATTATAATAGTTATCCACCGGGTGGGAACTATACTGTAATCTTTTATCTAAACTTCTTCCTCAATCTGTGATCAATACACTCCGTCTCAAGGTCTCTTTCAAGGGAAACAAGTCGCAGCAATTGCCTCTCCCTTTCGTTGCATTCTGGGAAATGTAGTTTCCTACCGGCTTCCAGTCAAACGCGTGAAGACCTAACTGGGAATTGTAGTTCTATCGTCTTGCCCCAAGGCTTGCTGGGAAGAGTAGTTTCTCTAACTGCACAGTCAGCCTGGCCTTTTTAACAGCCGTTTCTGGGGAAGTCATGGTGGGGGGGACTGTTTATTGGACTTTCGCTTTCCCCTGGGTAAGTTTATTTTTTCTCTGGGGGTTGTTTTCCCAAACTCCTCTCTCCACCCCCCCCCCTTCCTGAAACGCGTCGGTCGTTGGGAATTGTTGTGTTTCTCGGTGGAAAAACATTGAAACATTCAGCAGGGTATGGAAGTTAGATTTGCCAGGGATGATTTTCAGGGTTAATCATTCCTGAAGAATGGTACCTTTTGAGCATGCACAGAATGCAGCTGTGTTATAATAAGTACGTTTCCATCCATCGCACCAGTTTATGGAAGCAAATTTACAGTTTATGTAGGAGTACCTTTTTTAGTCTGTCTTTAGCTAGCCTATTTTGACCTATTTGATGACAACTGTACGCTACCTTGTAATAAGTCCAGTAAACTGCACCTGTCTTTTTGGCATGTGATAATTAATGTACATTCTAAAGCATATACAATGGTATCATAAAAGTGGAGCATTAATGTTTTACTGCTGTAATATTGCTTGTTTTAGAAACTTAGCAGCAGAGTATTAATAGGTTTTTTTTTGTGGTGATCAAAGCCACATTTGCTGATCTTTTAACTATTATGTATGCTTTCTTGACGGCTGTAGAAAATTATTTCCTTTTGTATATGCTTCAGAAGATTTTGAGTGAATGATCTTCCGAGGAAGGATAATTTTGACATACCATTTAGCCTTCGCAAACCTGCTGTCCAATAGATTTATTGGATTCAACTTTCCATAATTTTCAGAAAGTTAAATTGATCACATCTGAAGTGCAGTTGGCTAGGAAAAGCTGGACTGCCTTCATATTGTTACGCTATGGATAACTATAACACACAATTTCCTAACAGAAAGATCTGTGTGTACATCTTAACAAAGTGGCTGTATTCATTCCGTTCAGTATAGATGAAAGGAAAATAGAAATATGAGATGGGCAATCATGTTCCTCTCCTTAACCCCTCTCCCCATAGGGTGTACTTATTTACCACTGCAGTGATTAAAATAAAGAGACATTTGGCTGCTTCTGGGTCTTTTAAAACTTTGATTTATTATTATTATTATTTTGTTTTCAATCCTATAGTGCTTAAGAATACCCATAATTTGCTTGGGCTTCTGGGAAACATTTAATATTGTGATGCACTCAGGGCATTTGTGTTGCCAATAATGAATGAAGCTTTGGTCAACAATTGGCTGGGCTTCCCTAGCATCTGACAAGGGTGGGGCAGCCAGGAGAATCTTGGATGAGCTGTGATCCTAGAGAAAGCTTAGCAGGCGTCAAGAGCTGGAGAAGGAAGGGACAAGAAGAGAAAACAAAGCAGGGGAGGTTGAGAAGACATGAGGTTTATCTAACAAAATTGGACTTTGAGAACCAAGGATGTTCTACAAGGAAGAGGCTTTGAGGACAAGAATTGCTGTGAGACCCAACTACACAAAGGGAGGATCTATGGGTGCCTGGAAGGGCCAGAAGTGAAGCTAATGCCATTCCTTGTTATCTGCTGGTGGGATTGTACTGATGGGGGGTGCATTCTCTATTCATGCTTTTTCTTAATGGGGTTTTTTTGTCTCCAGGGTTGATCTCCTGGGAACGGCCTTTCAGGCCAATTTGGATGTGATGTCTGGGAATCTGGCCCAAAATGAGACATCTACAGTTTATCATGAGAGGCAGCGCCTGGAGCTTTGTGCCGTCCACGCCCTTAACAATGTCCTGCAGGAGCGACTCTTTACCCAAGAGATAGCTGACGAAATCTGTAAAAGTTAAGTTGTTTGGGTGGTTTAGTTTGCCTCTCTTTGGGACTGATTATTCCCATATTTAGGATCTATAGGGGAGCATCATCTCTACAAGAGTCAAGTTGCTCTTAACTTTTTTATACCAATCTTAAAAAACATCAAACCTGGAAAGCATCTTTTTAAGGATCCAGGTAGGAACTAAAAGAAGCGAGTCAAAATGAAGAGGGGGGGGAAATATCCCAAGGTTTTAAAACTTTGGGCGTCAAATCAATTTATCTTGACATTTATGCCAGTGAGTTGGTATATATACATCATCTGTTTTTATGATGTAAGCCTACTAGTTGAAAATTCATTCAGGAATTGGATTGGAGCTCTCTGTTCAGTGAGAAGTGTTTAAAATAGCTTCTGTATACCCCAGAATATCACTTTAGGAAAGAGGAGGAGAAGGATGGAGTTTGAAATAATTGATTTTGTTTAATTTAAATATCTTGTCTATATTCAGTCTTAGAATTCCATCTTTTCCTTAGGAAGAAAGGATGGTGGTTTATTGGTTTGAGTTTCTGTGGAGCACTCTGACTGACGAGATAGGTGGGGTGAAACTGTTTCATGCCCTTTTTCCGTTTGAGAGCATGAGAGCTATAGACTCCCCAAGTTCCATGTGGAATTGTGCTTGAAATGAATTATACATAAGCTTTTTATCTTAGGGAACCAAAAATACTCCTATTGCTGGAGCCAACTCTTCTTATGCCCTTCCAGGTCTCCTGGCTTATTTAATGCAAACTCTGCGGGTCTCCTGATAGTAGCGGATGGATAATTGAGCTTATCAAATCTTCAGTAATATAAAGTGGCTTCTCTTTTTTTTAAAAAAAGTAAAAGCTATTTAGGAATACTAAAAAAGGCTCCATCGCTTTTTGCTTAATTTGCATTTTTCAAGCGCCTGAAAGAGGAACAACACCGCCTTCTTTTGTTTCTTTGGAAACTTGACTAATTGTGCTCAGGGCAAAGCAGGTTTGATGGAGAAGGAAGATTTTACCCTGGATAAATAAAATAGACTCTTCCAGCATGAATGGCTGGGAATCTTTTTATGTATTCATTTAAAACTATTGGCATTATGACACATTGTTTAGTACAATTAAGATAATATCTTAGATTCCAGCAATATTTCAGCGGAAGCTACAAGTAGGCCCTCAAATATTGGATCTGCTTCAGTTGAGGTCGGTTGATTTATTGTTCATTTATACCAATCTTATTCTGGGGCAAGTAGGAATCTCTGCGGCTTCCCTAGAGCAGTGTTTCTCAACCTTGACAACTTGAAGTCCTGTGGACTTCAACTCCCAGAATCCCCCAGCCAGCACAGGACTTCAAGTTGCCAAGGTTGAGAAACACTGCCCTAGAGTATCCTATGTCTCTGGAAAAGCCCAAGGCACTAGCTGAACCCTTCGGGATTGGGCGGCCTATAAATTTAATAAATAAATACATATATAAAGAAGTGTTAACATCCTTTATTCTCAATTTTTTCCTGAAGTAGCTCCTTAGGAGTATTAAGATTTTGCCAGCTTGACATGAACAAAAAGTTAAGACATGAAATGCATTAAAAAAAACCACACACCTTATTTTGGACAAGCTGGAGATAAGAAAAAAATAATAGCACAATGCTGGCAATGGGCATGGTGCATTATAACTTGGGGGGGGGGAGTATTTCCCCTCCAGGAGGCCACAGTCTCCTGACTTATGGCTCAGGCAGGCAAAAGAAAAGAAGATGGAAGTGAAGCATAGGGGCCTGTCCTTATGTCTTTTAACTTTTGGGGTCTCTAATGTGTTGCTCGTGGCAACTCAGGGACATTCCCTATGGCAGTGTTTCCCAAACTTGACATGTGTACCCCTTCTATAATTTTCATAACGCTGAGTACCCCTCATAAAAAAACATGCTTTAATAAAAATCAAAATATATTTATTTTTTTGGTACATACGCAAAATAAATGAAAGTTACATTATAAAGAACATTTATTTGATTCAATGAGAAGGATGAAATTGTTTTATGTTGAGATGACAGATCATCATAATTTGGTTCCCTGCTTGTTAATTTTAATCTGAGATGCGGTTCCACGTCCAATAGTCTGTTCCTTTTTTCCAACTTAATATCTACAAATGCAGGAAAAGCAACTTCGCGTAAATATGAAGTTGGAAAAGGCAAGATGTATTTCAGGACTTTTTCTGTTAAAACCAGATACACATGTTGCATCTGTAACCAGAATGATGTTAAAGTATGCTCCTTATGTTTATTTCTCAATCCGTCCGTACCCCCCACCAAACTCTTCCCGTACCCCTGGGGGTACGCGTACCACACTTTGGGAAACACTGCCCTATGGCTCTTGGCAGTCTCATTTATGCATCTGAGAAAATAAAAGACAACAGGTCATTGCAATTCAGTACTTTTTTTTTTTTAGAAAGAGTCTCTTCTGAAAACAAAAAAAGCTAAAGTAATTTAAGGAATGTAATAGGTAGCATACTGGTAGCCTCCATGGAGGTATAAAGAAAGATACTTCCTAAATAACTTTCTAGCAATTGGATCAGCCATGAATACAGTGGAAACCATTTGTGAGCGAGAGTCCCTATTATATACTCTTTAAGCATTCCAGATGTGCTCCTGATGCTTAGGGGAGGCCCTCTTTTCCCAAACCCTCTCCGGTGATGTCTTTCCTCTTTCCACCCCCACAGGCTGGCTCCTGATGCCAGGTGGAACCCACACCGTAGCTTTCTGGGGACAGGGAACTATGACGTCAATGTCATCATGGCAGCTCTTCAGAGTGTGGGGTTTGAAGCCGTTTGGTGGGATAAACGAAGGTACTTTTTCTAGACACTTTTTCTGAACAACTCTGAATTAACCATTCTATTTTTTCTTAAGAGCAAGCGTCTTGTCATTCTCTTACTTCTGTGTTCTCCTTCTCTTCCTAACTATCCTCGCCGATTCCTCCCTCGCCTCGTTGCTTAAGGCAGCTTATAATTTAAAAACGACATTGTGCCGTAGCATTTTTGAGGCGTAATTGCTAATCTTTTCTTTTTGGTGGTGCTTCTTCACTGATTGACTAAGCTGGGAGCTGCTTCCTATGATGTGAGGCCATCCTTTTCTGGCCATTTCAGAATTGTGTGTGTGTGTGTGTTTTTTTAATCTTCTCGCCAGCTTAATCTACTTGCTCTGCCAAGCTCCTTTTCTCCCTTTGTCTCATAGACCCCTCGAGCAGTTGTCCCTGGCGGGGCTGGTTGGCTTCATTGTGAACGTCCCTTCCAATGTGTGCCTGGGTTTTCTGTCTCTCCCTGTGAGGCGTCGCCACTGGATTGCTGTGCGTCAGCTTGATGGCATCTATTATAATCTTGACTCCAAACTGAAGGCACCGGCACCAATTGGTGGTGAAGCTGACCTCAGGTACCAATGCGGTGGCAGTCAAGATGTAGTTGCAATGATGTCATTGCCTCCATTTTCTTGTTTTACTTCCATATTATCAGTGGTGGGTTTCAAAAAATTTTGAAACGTCTTCTGTAGCTGTGGCTTGCTTTCCGGGTCCACTGGTGGAACCCTCTTCTAACCGGTTCGGTAGATTTGACGAACCGGTTCTGCCGAACCGGTGCGAACCGGTAGAAACCCACCTCTGCATATTATGAATTCAAAGTGATTTATCTAAAATATAACACAGGATACATAAGCAATACCAAATACCGTGTAATAAAACCCTACTTGAATATAAAAGTTGAAAGTTGCTAAAAGGATTAAAAACTGACTGCTCTTAAGTAGCCACATCTCTGCCTACTTTTGAACAACATTCCACAATGCGTTTTTTAGGATGAAGCTTGGAGAAAGCTAAAAGTCCTTGGAGAACTGTGCTGGGATGGTGAGAATGATGGTTAGAAGGCTCACTCACAGGAGACCCTGCTGGATTCCTGACATCGTGTTCTTGTTTTTGTCCCCACAGGGTGTTTCTCCAGGAGGTCCTCTCCCAGGGCCCTTGTGAGTTGCTGTTGGTTGTGCCCCATGAGGCAGGCGAAGCCAGGCCTTGGCTGAATACTGTGAGGTGATCCCAGGCCTCCCAAAAGATACTGCCTGGTCTATGAAGATCTTTCTCCCTGCCTGCACTCTCTTGCACCACCTACTGCATGTAATGGAGGGGAAGAAGAATGGAGCACTCCATTCCTGTTTATACTGCTACCCTGGGTGCCGATGAAAGAATCCATCTTACCTTCTCTAAGAAATGATCCTGACTTCCCTCTTATTTCTTGCTTTTTAAAGGCTTTTGGCTGCTTCTGGGATTATGTGAAATAAAGGACATGGCACCTAATGGTGAAGGGTCCCCCCCTATAGCCAATTTCATGATACTTAGGCCTATATACAATCTTCCTTGCAGACAAATAGATCAAAGTTTGGGAGTAAGTTTATGCACAGGGCTTGATGGGGGATGCCCATCTCTTATTTTCAGCCTACGATATAAATGCAACAGTAAAAAAATGTGGGTCTCAGTAGACCTGGATGTTGTGCTTTCAGTATTCTCCTATAAAAGCCATTCTGCTAATATATCCAAGAGTTCCTTGGATGAAACAATTTGTTGGACCATTCCTTAAATAATTCACATTTGATTTTGGAAAGGGCTGTTCTGGAAAATTGAAGAACCAGATGGGAGAATGAGATGCTTAAGAACTTAATAAAAAAAAAATATAAGAACTGAAGGGTAACTTTTAGTTTGGAAGAGCTATGCAGAAAAGACCTGCCTTCTATCTCAGGTTTCCTTGTGAAACTGAAGGAATATGCGAGGTTTAAGAATTCTAGGGTAGCTGTGGTTGATGTTAAAGAAAGAAGTTGAGAATAATATTCCGCTAGAAACATGATTTAGGAGAAGAGAGTAATAATTCTGTTACTATATTATAGACTCTAAGGTGCTTCCGTGCCTTTTAATTTATGGCTAACAAATTCAATGGGAAGGTTTTCCACAAAATTGATGTCTTAAAATAGTGGCCTTCCTGATCCTCTTGTTTCCAGTATCTTTCCTCATTGGATGGGAATTGTAGTTCAATGCTATTGGGAAGGTTACTAGGAGTACTTGTGCCTATTTAATTTTTGGCTGCCATATAATGAGTAAAGGACAATAATCTGGCACAGTGGATAAATAAATTATCCTCCCAGCAAGCGAAAATATTTGCTTTTTCTTTTATTTCTAAAGGAGAAAAAAAATCCTACTTGTGCCAGAGAACAAAGAGTATATAGTGAAAAGTTCAAATATTAAAATGGGACAAAACAGTGATCAGGGAATGGGAGACTAATGCACTACCCAGTTATTTATCCAGTTTTATGTGTGTTTATCCTTTTCTAGGCTGCGTTGCCTATTTTGTGAATTAGAATAAATACATATGCTTTCCAAGTTTTATGTTTTTACCAAAACAAAAAACTTATCTATCAACAACCCTAAAAGGGTAGAAACACAATGGTGCAATACAAATAAATGTGTGTTTTAGTTTATATATTTTTTTCTGGTAGAATGTGATTTGGGGGGGGTGGGAGAAGAAGATTATATCCCATTTGTGTAGAAAGTTGCACTGACCCACCAGCAAGCCACTGCCGTCACTTTCTATATAGAAAGTTAAAATTAAGTGAGCACAAAACCCAGTAAAATGCTTTTGTTTCAGACATATCAAAATAATTGTGGGCAACTGGGTTGATTTGAAAGTTGGGGCAAAAGGATGGGAAAAGTTTTTCTCATTCACCATTTCCACAAGTGAATAAAAGTATTTGCGTAAATGTCCCATATGAACCATCCAAAAAGATTCTGTGGAAACAATAGTTGCAAAAGAGAAATTGGACCATAACGTGAAGGACATCAACCAATTCAACTTAAATCACCGAGCTCCCAACGGAAAGTCTGTTATTGTGGAACTCCCCACTTGTCCCCACATTTTTTACTCTTCCGCATGTCCAGAAGAAACAAGTCTTTAGCCTCTAGCGTCCTTCATTCCTACAGAGATAACACTAATTCTGGAGCCTCCGTTTGTTGAGCCATTTCTCTTGAGATCAAACTCAGCTGATAGCTCAATTAGGGTGCCTTTCAAAGACAATTGCTTTGGTCCCCCAATGTTCTTCCACAAGTCATGCTGGAGAACCCCCGTACATTCTTCTATGGAGCCTCCATAAGATTCCTCCGATGACCACTTCCTCTTGAAGCCACCATTTTGATTTCTTTGCAGTTGTCCCCAATTAGGGTGCTTTTCAAAGACAATTGATTTGGTCCCCCAATGTTCTTCCACAAGTCAGTCATGCTGGAGAGCCCCCGTACATTCCTCCAGCAGACATTTGCCTGTATGGAGCCTCCATAAGATTCCTCCGATGACCACTTCCTCTTGAAGCCACCATATCTCCTCTGAAGCCCACTTCTTTTAGAGCCACCTTGCTCCCATGTCTCCCCCAGTCATGAATATTGTTAACACCTTTTTTTTCTTGGACCTTCTAGTGGTGTCCAGTTGATTGTGGTTTTTGCTGAATGTTGCTCATTCTTGTGGACTCTCTGCTTAGTGTCCTGTGTCCTTGGGCAAATGTTTTGATTTTGATTTCTTTGTAGTTGTCCCCAATTAGGGTGCTTTTCAAAGACAATTGATTTGGTCCCCCAATGTTCTTCCACAAGTCAGTCATGCTGGAGGGCCCCCGTACATTCCTCTAGAAGACATCTGTCCGTATGGAGCCTCCATAAGATTCCTCTGATGACCACTTCCTCTTGAAGCCACCATATCTCCTCTGAAGATCACTCATTTCAGAGCTATGTTGTTTGGCTGTTTCCCAGTCATGAATATTGTTGACACCTTTTTTTTCTTGGACCTTCTAGTTGTATCCAGTTGATTGTGGTCTTTTTCTGCATGTTGCTCATTCATGCAGACTTGTCTGCTTAGTGCCCTGTGTCCTTGGGCAAATGTTTTGATTTTGATTTCTTTCTAGTTGTCCCTTAGAGGACAATAAATTCACCCTCATTTTTGTTTTAATTATGGGAGGGAATAACAGCCTCCGCAATTGCTGAGTCAAGGGTACAGGTCAAACCTTGATTGGTGGAAGGCGGCTTCTATTCTGGTCATTGTTATTTACAAGGGAAGCTTTTCAGGAAGTCGGTGAGGTTTTTGGACCTCTAATAGCATATTCTGGAAGTCCCATTTTTCCTCCAAGTTTGCTGTCCTTCCTCTTTTAATTAATTGAAGCCTTAGAAACCTTAACAAAGATTACATACATTAAATTGAAATTGAAATTTAATAAATTTGTATGCTGCCCAATCCCGTAGGACTCTGGGCGGCTTACAGAGACAATAATAAAAAGTTAAAATTAGGAATAAAAAGATACAATTTTAAAACAACACGCCATCCATTCTGTCTAGATGGGGCTGGACGTTGTTCAACAGCCCCAGGCCTGCCGGAACAGCCAGGTTTTGGTGGCTTTTCGGAAGGCCGAGAGAGTGGAAAGGTTCCGGATCTCCACGGGCAGATCGTTCCACAGGGCTGGAGCAGCCACAGAGAAGACCCTCCACCGAGGGGCCGCCAGCCGACATTGTCCGGCTGACGGCACCCAGAGGAGGCCCAACCTGTGAGATCTTATTGGTCGTTGGGAGGTATGTGGCAGGAGGCGGTCTCTCAGATAGCCAGGTCCTTAGCCATGTAGGGCTTTAAAAGTAATGACTAGCACCTTGAAGCGCGTTCGGAGACCAATAGGGAACCAGTGCAGCTCACGGAGGATGGGTGTATCTTGGTGCACCCGATATCGCTTGCGCGGCTGCATTCTGGACCAACTTTAGTCACTCTTCAGGGGCAGCCCCATGTAGAGCATATTACAGTAATCAGGACTTGAGGTGACGAGGGCATGAATGACCATTCGAAGTGCCTCCCGGTCCAGATAGGGCCGCAGCTGGTGCACCAGGCGAACCTGGGCAAAAGCCCCCCTGGTCACAGCTGACAAGTGGTGTTCAGACGTCAGCTGCGAATCCAGGAGGACACCCAGGTTGCGGACCCTCCCTGAGGGGTGTAAGATTTCACCCCCCAGGCTAGGAGATGGAATGTCTGGACTATCCTTGGGAGGTAACATCAATAGCCACTTGGTCTTGTCTGGATTGAGTGCAAGCTTGTTCGCTCCCATCCAGATCTTGACAAGCCTCCAGGCACTGGCACATCACTTCCACCGCTTTTAATTAATTGAAGACTTAGAAACCTTTTTTAAAATAAATATGACATACGTTATTGTACCGCTCTCCAGTCCCTCGACGAACAAACTGCCTTCTGCTACTGCCAAATATTTCAAATTTGGACTCATCAGTCCAGAGCACCTGCTGCCATTTTTCTGCACCCCAGTTCCTATGTTTTCATGCATACTTTAGTTATTTGGCTTTGTTCCCACATCGGAAGTTTGGCTTTTGGGCTGCAACTCTTCAATGAAGACCACTTCTGGCCAGTCCATTTTTCCTCCAAGTTTGCTGCTCTTCCTCTTTTAATTAATTGAAGACTTTCTCCTGGAAGTCCATTTTTCCTCCAAGTGTGCTGCTCTTCCTCTTTTAATTAATTGAAGACTTCCTTCTGGAAGTCCATTTTTCCTCCAAGTTTGCTGCTCTTCCTCTTCATTAATTGAAGACCTCCTTGCTGTTTGCAGTATCTTCTGTAGTGGTGGTATGCAGGACAGGCTTCATGAGAGTGTTAACTAGTCAAATGATCAAATAGCCAAAAAAGCAGAGATTCCTGTCCACATCAAACTAATCCCTTCTGAGGCAGAATCTGTCCTTTCTGCCTTTTTCCATGTTTGGTGTGGGGCAGACCTGCCTATAGGTCATAGCTGCCTTTGTCCAGCCCGCTGTAGAGAAGGAGGGGCAGTGATCCACATAACTCTCCGTTTCTCTTGCAGCCCCTTGGGAAATTTCCGCTCCTGGTGTAAGCTACTGGTATGAGGTCTGGTTTCTGCAGTAGCCCTTTGGTCAACTTATGCAACGTCCAAGCTTTGCAATGGCCAGATTTCCTTCCTTTTGCAGCATGTTTTTTTGCCCAAGCTTGTTGCCTTTTCATGGAGTGATTCCTGTAAGGTTTATAAGGTTTATTAGGTTTATTGTATTTATATGCCGCCCTATTCCCGGAGGGACTCAGGGCGGCTAACAAACCCAAGGGGAGGGGTAAACAAGAAGGGAATACAATAAACAAAGTACAAAGAGAATTGAAAAGGACAATCAACAGTCGCACAATTCGAGGGGGGAAGGGAACTCGTCAACCCCAGGCCTGCCGCAGGTTTTAACGGCTTTGCGGAAAGCCTGGAGGGAGGTGAGGGTTCGAATCTCCGCGGGGAGTTCGTTTCAAACGGTCGGAGCAGCCACAGAGAAGGCCCTCCCCCGGGTAGTAGCCAAATGACATTGGCCAGTAGATGGAACCCGGAGGAGGCCTAATCTGTGGGATCTAATGGGCCTTTGGGAGGTAATTGGCAGCAGGCGGTCTCTCAAGTACCCAGGTCCAATACCATGAAGGGCTTTATAAGTGACGACTAGCACCTTGAAGCGTATCCGGAGACCAATGGGTGGCCAGTGCAGCTCGCGGAGGATAGGTGTAACGTGGGTGTACCGAGGTGCACCCACAATCGCTCGCACGGCTGCATTCTGGACAAGCTGAAGTCGAATGCTCTTCAAGGCCCCATGTAGAATTCATTGCAGTAGTCTAGTCTTGAGGTCACAAGGGCATGACTGACAGTTGCGAGTGCCTCCCGGTTCAGGTAGGGACGCAATTGGTGCACCAGGCGAACCTGGGCAAATGACCCCCTGGTCACAGCCGACAAGTGATGTTCTAAGGTCAGCTGTGGATCCAGGAGGATTCCCAAATTGCGAACCCTGTCTGAGGGGCGTAGAATTTCACCCCCCAGCCTGAGCGATGGAATACTTAGCCAGTTTTTGGGAGGGAAACACACCAGCCACCCTGTCTTGTCTGAATTGAGTGCAAGTTTGTTTACCCCCATCCAGACCCTAACAGCCTCTAGGCACTGACACATCACGTCAACCGCTTCACTGAGTTGGCACGGGGCGGACAGATACAACTGGGTATCGTCCGCATACTGGTGATATTTTATCCCGTGCCGCCGAATGATCTTGCCCAACAGCTTCATGTAGATGTTAAACAGGAGGGGGGACAGGACCGAACCCTGCGGCACCGCGTATTTCAGGGGCCTAGGGGTCGACCTCTGCCCCCCAACCAACACCGACTGCGACCTGTCCGAGAGGTAGGAGGAGAACCACCGAAGAACGGTGACTCCCACCCCCACCTCCCGTAACCGCCGCAGAAGGATACCATGGTCGATGGTATCAAAGGATGCTGAGAGGTCAAGAAGCACTAGGACGGAGGCATGACCTCCATCCCTGGCTCTCCAGAGATCATTGGTCAGTGCGACAAAGCAGTTTCCGTGCTGTAGCCAGGCCTGAATCCAGACTGAAAGGGATCCTGATAATCTTGTATGATTGCCACCCTGAGTTGGATAGCCCACCTCTTTTGTGGATAGCCCACTGTTTGACACCTAGTGCTCAGTGGGATCCACAACATGAGCGCCAACACAAGCATTTACAGGCTACTACTCGCTGCTGACCACTCTTGCATCCTTCCCCACTGGTGTGTGTTTTCCCATTGCTAACTGCACCACCAACCACTCCCCCTTCCTTGTGAGTCATTACTACTGGAGAAAAGGGCCATTTTCTGGCTGCTTTAGGCTGCTTTATTTCCACATAATGACACCTCCTGCAAACTATCACCCCTCCAATTGTCTCAAGATGACTTGTGCAGCCAATGTTGCAGAGCTGACTGATGAGAGAGCTCATGAGACAAGGCAATTGCTGTGCAAAGGTGGTGGTGTCAGGTCTGTCCTGAATTGGACAATTGGAAAAGAAAAACCCTCGACTCCAATTTCTTTGGAGCAAAAAGTTCTTTTACTAAAGTCCACCGGCTACAGAGAAAATATTGGGATCTGAGTATTCCCGCCAAAATCTTACAATTTTCTTTTTATTATTTATTTAGTTTATGTAAGAGATAATAGGTGCCCCCCCCTTTGACTTAGTCCCATCAATGTCCAATAGTATTTGTTTCATGTTTTGGGAATGGCTTTGATGTTTGACACCTTGATGGAGTTTCCCATTCTGTTCTCGGGCCGGTTTATTCTGGATTGACGCATCTGGTTTCTGTCAGCTTGTCTCTCCTCTTACTCATTCACATGCCCAACCTTTACCTTGCCATGCCTTCTCCTTCCCTTGCGCTTTATGGTAGAATGTTAGCAAAGTAAAGATGCTGAAGGTGGCAGGCCTGACATTCTTCCCCCCTTGGAAAAGACTAGCGCTTAAGAGGAGAGAAAAGACAAATATAAATAATCAGTTAAAGTTCAGTGGGGCTTATCGGGATACTTTATATGGAATTTGTGGGGAAGTCTTTTCAGGGCCACTAGAATATTGGAAAAGATGTCTTTTTTTTTTAACTTTTTTTTTAACTTTTTTTTTCTGTTCATCAAAGGTTTTATTTCTTTTAAAACACAAATATTTCATCATTCCTCAATCAGTAAAACATCGAAGTACAATTTTTTTGGTATGCCCCTCCCTCCCTCCCCCCCGACTTCCCCCCCCCGACTTCCCCCCCCCAACTTCCCCCCCCCGACTCCCCCCCCCCCGACTTCTTATCTTAAGCATAGGCTAACTGGAGTTTCTTGGTCCCATATTTATTTTGTATATAGTCAATCCATTTTTTCCAGTCTCGTTTATATCTCTCATTTGAGTGATCTTTAAGATATGCCGATATTTTAGCCATCTCGGCTAAGTTTGTGACTTTCAATGTACATTCTTGAATTGAGGCAAGTCTTCCTTCTTCCAGTATTGCGCCATTATTAGGTACAGAATCAAGTTAGTCTCTACCACTGTAAAGTCAGTACATATACCTAGTAAAAATAACTGAGGAGTAAACTTTATCCTTCTTTCAAAGATATTTTGCATAATCCACCATATTTTTTATCCAGAATGCCTTAACCTTTTGGCAGGTCCACCATATATGATAATATGTAGCATCGAGAGAACCACACTGTCTTGAAGGCCCTGGATATGGTCAGTAAGATAAACCAGATCCATTGCTTGAGGAGCCTCTCACAAAAGTTCATCATGGTGACGATGCTCTCCAATTAATTGTATCCTATGCTTGGTGATTCTCTGCACCAAGTTTTCCATTCTTGTGCATATTATTTTAGCTATTTTATGTTCTGAATGGGGCTGGCTTTGATGGTGTCTAGTCACCGTGGTTTTTGGTGACCTTCCAAAACGGTTCAGGAATATAAGGAGACCACATTGTGCCAAGTACGATTGTATGATCAGGGACCTTCAGAAGTTGCATATTGTGGTTTAGATTTCTCTCTGGATGGGAGCAGCAGGATTCCCTATTTTTTACAAATACGAGTTCTGGGGGTACAGCTGTGTTTGAAAGATTCTTTGGGTGCTGCAGGTTTTTGCAGCTCCTTGAATGGAAAATGGTGTTGGGTGCCACAGGCCTTTCTATTGCCAGACGCAATACAGTTGCACTCAAATTAAAATGAATCGTCGTCCCCCAGGACTAGAATCCCTCCACAGGGATCAACGGCGTTGCGCTGATAAGAGCTAGACATTCCTGTGATATTTGATAACTCCGTGCAGCTAATCTTGTTGCTGGATTTCATCGTCTAGTCAGCAGGGCTTAACCAACTAACAAACTGGCTGTAGGCTTTAACAGGAGGGTCTGATGATACCTTGTTTCCCCGAAACCGAGACCTCTCTGGGTAATAAACTTAATCGGGCTTTTGAGCTAAAATAATCCCTTCCCCTAAAATAAGGCCTTTAATGCTCCTGTCCACTTGGTTCCCGCCATTTCCTCCGGGGGAAACGATACCCCACATGCACCCTGCCATTCATGCGGAACGGCCTCGCGGAGGCCACTCCCGCAAACACTAGCTACTGTCCTTTTATTGGTGCTTTCCAAAAGAGAAGAGGGGTCCATCTGATTGGCTGGCAGTTGCTCCCTTTCCCCCCCCCCCCCCAGCTGGGATATCCTTTTCATACCAGGCCCCAGGAAATGCACTTTTAAGAAAACAATGTGTAAACGAAGCACTTGTTTCATCACAAATATTTAGGAATAATTAGCGGGCTTTCAAAAATTCAGCTAACGGCTCGTTTTCGAATTGCCCTCCTCATTTAGGCACTTAATACATAATATTTTCCTGGGCTCTCTTGACTTTATTGTGGTCAACTATACGAGTGTCTGATGATCAAGCCAGTGGCAAGTAGACCAACACCGTATCTTACGCTCCCTGCTTAGCGACATTTGTTGTCATTCTTTCGAAGTAGAGTGCACGTGTGTTTGGTCTAAGGCCTCTGCGTAACTTCCGTCATACTCATCTTCGTCGTCAGTAGCCAGTCCTTCATTTTCATCATAAGAGGTAATTACTTCATTTGTCAGTAACGAAATGATGCCAAAATGGAGGGCCCAGTCAGCTCCTGCTACCTGGAGCTGTTGATCTGAAAACCTGACATAAGGGAGAACCGTACAGGGGAGAAACCATATAAATGCTTGGACAATTAAGGCTTTTCATCGTTGAGTAAGTCCCTCCCTCCTAAGATACCCCCCCCCCCCACTCATTTGGCACCTCCAATAGATAGCTGCAGGGAGGCATCTGTCCTCCTGGGATATCCATACATCCTTCTGGAAAACCACGGCTTCTCTTAAGCCCCATCTGGAGATCATCAAATGTCCATACACCCCAAAGGAGACTTCCTATAGTGCTAGAAAATCCATAATAGTTAAGACTGTACTTGCTTTTCTTGGAGAATGGATCAGTGCAGGGTAACCTGATAACTCTGGACATAAGGGAGAACCGTACAGGAGAGAAACCATATAAATGCTTGGACAAGCATCCTTCTGGAAAGCCATGGCTTCTCCTTAAGGACCATCTGGAGATCACCAAATGTCCCATACGCTTCCAAGGCAACTCTGCTTTGCTAGAAAATCCATAATAGTTTCAGAAACCACCTCCAGTCTCTGGACCCAACAAGTGCCGTATTCTTTTGAATTAATCTGTATTGCAGATTTCAAACGGCGAATTTGTGGCTGCCTTAAAAGTTGTTGCCCGCAGGATAGGGAAGGGGGCAAGGAGGCTGGATTTCCTGCAAATTCCATCTGGCAAACAGTTTTGGATTGTGAGGGACACTTTGTCCAGAAGTTTTCCAGTCTCGAATGACTTCCAATTGTTGACTGGTGTTTGCTTGGATGGTACAGTATCTAGCCACTGTATAGGTGGCCGACCTCATTTTCTTTTTAACCACGGACTGAGCATAACTACGTTTTCCAGTGAGTTTGATGGCATGATGTGGTGGCTTTGATGGTATCTAGTCACCATATTTTTATAACCTCATTTCCTTGGGCCACTGAGCAATAGCATAAATGCCTTACCCATGGAGTTTAATCTCATGGCTTGGCCAAAATAAGGTGGAATGTACTGAGGTTTCTTTTGGGAGTGGCTACCAGCGATTTTCTGCTCTACTTGCTTTTATTTCACCTTTACTTTCTAAGGATTGTGGTTGTTTTTCTTTGTATGGAGAGTACACCTTGCACAGCTCGCTGTGAATATTTGGCCGTGAAGGAAATGGAAGAACCTCCGTAAAATGGTTCCTCCATTTTGTTCTGACCCCCTCCCTCCCTCCGATGATTAACGCTGACATAGGCTTACGGTTAGCCACGCTTTATTCACAACATTTACAATCCTGTTGGCTGAAAGCCCACACATGACTCACAGGCAAGACGTTGGCAGCAACCCAGACTCCCACAGAGAAGAGATACAATACAAACGAGAGCTTTCCCAAATTGTTATGAATGGTTGTATCCTGCAAAAGGACTCCTCCCAAAGTCTCTTCTTACATACTCTCTTGGGAGGGGCCACGCCACTGTCCTCTACCCGCTACCTCTGTTTTTCCGCCCTTCGTTGCCTGGCGTCAGAGACAAAAACTCCCTTTGATGTTCCCCACTGCTCCATTGCCTGGCGTCAGGGACAAACTACCTTTGATTTTCCCCCCCTGTTCCATGCCTCCTGGTGGCCAACCAGCCCCTCTGGTCCCTGCTCTGAGTCTGAACCCTGCCCAGGGTCCTCCACATCTCCCATAGCAGACTCATAGGATTCCTCGCCATCGGAGTCCATCGGCAGCTCCAACGGGTCCTGCTGGGCCACAACACATTTGCAACCCCTTTTGGGCTGAACTGGTAGAATCTTTCTCCTGCATCCAGTGCATGGCACCACCTTCACAACCAATATTAACATTTGCAGACTCTCCCAATGGCCTTTCAAGTGTTGGTCAATGCCTTCATGAAATAGGCCAGATTATCTGCAATCACTTAAGCAGGTCAGCCTGTTTTTGAGTCTTTTTCTTGGATGATGTGATGAAGCTTCCATCACATTCATCTTCATCCTCAGTCAGTTTTTCTTCTTTCGTCTTCAAAATGGAGTCAGCTCATGCTACCTGGAGCTGTTGACCTCAAAACCTGACAATAAGAGATACCGTACAGGAGAAGAAACCACATAAATGCTTGGACATTTATTGTTGAGTAAGCCCCTCCCTCCTAAGAGACTCTCCACTCATGGCGCCTCTAATACATAGCTGCAAGAGGCATCTGTCCTCATGGAATACCCATGCATCCTTCTGGAAGACCACAGTTCTCTAAGCCCCATCTGGAGATCACCAACTAACCAAACCCCCCCCCCCCCCAAGATTCAGCAGCAATTCTTCTAGGTGCATTTGCACACAGTTTTTGAAGGAACTCAGCTGGTAGGTTGTTCCAAACATCTTGGAGAACTAACCACAGATCCTCTGTGGATGTAGGCTTTCTCACACCCTTCTGTCTCTTCATGTAATCCCAGACACACTCAATGATGTTGAGATCAGGGCTCCGTGGGGGCCATGCCATCCCTTCCAGTACTTCTTTACACTGAAGATAGTTCTTAATGACTTTGGCTGTATGTTTGGGGTCATTGTCCTGCAGCGGAATAAATTTGGGGCCAATCATACGCCTCCCTGATGGTATTGCATGATGGATAAGAACCTGCCTGTATTTCTCAGCATTGAGACCACCATTAATCCTAGCCAAATGTCCAACTCCATTTGCCAGAAATGCAGCCCCAAACATTCAAGGAAGCTCCACCATGCTTCACTGTTGCCTGCAGATACTCATTATTGTACTGTAGCTTTTGTTAGCCTCTGCTAACATCATTGGGGTGTAAAAACCAGCATTGACGAGGTTGCTTTTATGCTTCATTGAAAAGACTTCAAAAACTTGATAGCTAATTGAGAAATGAGAGAATGGGGAAGAGAGAAAGGAGATGGAGAAGAAAAAGAGGAGGAGGGAGGGAAAGACTCATTTCCCACAGAAAACACGGGGAACCCCAAAATCTGGGTAGGTGTGGCTGGTGGGGGCTCAATTGGCCACGCTCACTCAGGTTTTGTTGGAAACTGGTCCAAACAGCTAAGGTTGCGGACCCCCTGCCCTACCACAACACTCATGTATGGCACAAGAACCAATTTATTGACTTACTTGACTTAAGTCTTTAGTGTCGGTACGGCATCGCCAATCCCTTCGCTGTAGAGTCGCATGCATCCCGAATCAATGAGATCCATGATTCTAGGCTGAGTACTACTTGAGCTCGCCGGGCCCAAGAGTCGACAGAGCCCCTTCTGTTGGAAAACGGTGGGCACCTCGAGAAGGCAGGGGTTGTCTTGATAATGAGAGGCTATATTTTGCGCGTCAATTATCCTTTGCCCACCAACCAATTTATTCAAATTCATCTTATGGAACCATCATCAAAACTCCTCACCCCGAATTTCAGTCTGACTTTCTTGCGAGTCCATTTTGTTTAAAACCATGGGTCCCAATCTCTGTCCATATATCCTGCTCTTACTGCATTTACAACCCAGTTGGCAGTAATTTTGTCCCAGGCCTTTCTTGACCCAACTCACAAACTCCGGCAAGCTAAGCGTCACGACATTCCCACGCTCGTTTCTTGCCAGTCTGCTTTCAATGTACTCCTTTACTTTGATGTGGAGATGGTCCCTGAACAGCTTGTTAAATCACGATGTCTGCAGGTATCCTGTCATTCTTGCGGGTATCATCATTTGGTCGATTTTGCCCTGGGCAAGAAACTTTGTCCTATCCTTGGTACTGTGGGTGTTGACTGAATCCCAGCCCATCCTACCTCTTTTGACCAACTCCCACAACAAGTGGGAGCATTATAGCTGCACCTACTTCCTTGGATGCACCAGGCCTTCTCAGTTTCAAGGATATTAATCCCTGAAACCCTTTCGATTTTGCTTCTCTTTCCTTTTGGTATTATTAATGGTTGGGGCTTTGCTTCCATCAAGATGAATTATCAATATTCACGTAGCCACGTGCACTTTACATATCCCATGGAGGGAATATAAATGGATGTGGCACCCCTCTGATCAATAGTTTGAGCTCCTTGGCCCATAAGGACCGCTGTTTCGTCCATGGCAAAGTTTTCAATGAAACATTTGGCGAGCTTGAAACACTGCCTCGGATTTATTTCAACACCCCACTTTTTACTTTCTATAAGGCAGTGAATATAATTGATACTCCTTTCTATTTCCCCCCTCAACAGATGCATATATATATATATACTAAGATGTCCAGGAAGGGGAGTTGGTTGTTTACTTCTGTTTCCATGGTGAACTGTATTTTGGGGTGTAGGCTGTTGAGGTGTGTAAGGAAGTTGTCCAGTTGTTCTTTCCCATGTGGCCAGATTATGAAAGTGTCGTCTACATATCTGAGCCAGAGTTTGAGTTTGTGATCAGATTTTTCTAGAGCTTGGGTTTCAAAGTTTTCCATGTAGAGGTTGGCAATGACAGGTGAGAGGGGTGATCCCATGGGTGCTCCTTCTATCTGTTTGTATTTTTGTCCATTGTAAATAAAGTATGTGTTAGATAGGCAGTGGTTGGTCAGATCAAGGATGTGTTTGGGGGGGGGGGTATTTGTTTTGGATAGCTGTTAAGGCTTCTTTGATTGGCACTTGGGTGAAGAGTGATACGACATCAAAGCTCACGAGTAGGTCACTGGGCTGTAAGTTTTGTTTCTTTATGATCTCTATGAAGTGGAAAGAGTTTTTTACTCTATATATATTTATTTATTTTTGGCAAGCAAACATACTTAATACTCCTTCCTATTATTACTCTGTAGTAAATCCTTAAAAAAAACTTGGATTGGTAAGAAAAGAATTTTATTAACAAAATAAAAGAAAACAAAAGGCAGTTTGCAAAGTGCGGTGAGCTTGAGCAAGACTCAGCTGTAAATTCTAGTCCCAAGAACACATTCCTGGATTCAAAACTAAGAGTTTTTATACCCGGTCCCTAATGCCGTTTGATTCCATTGGATAGGTCCTCGGGTTACAACTTAACCCTTCCTGCCCATGGTGCAGTTGCAGTTTTAATCCCCAGCTAATTCCCAACAGTCAGAGGCTTTTATTTTTGAATTTTAACATTCCCTACAACAGAAATGCAATGTTTTATTGCTGCAGTACAAAAACTACACATTTAAGACCAGCTTTGCGTCACTGTGTGTTTCTGCTTGCTCTCTGCAGTACTCAAACCAAAACTCTAATGTTTTTCATTAATGCTCGCAATGCAAAACGTCGGTCTGAAGGCTACCGATTCACACTTGAGAACTTCTAGTTCTGCAAATGCCGTTTTACAAACAGAAGAGCAGCAGAATAGAGTGTAGACAGTTCGTAGTAAAGCCTCAATGTCCTTCATCAGTGAGACGTGCTTACACACGTCATCAGTCCCCAGGTCTTCTCGATGTGCCACACACAGTGCTGTTCAAGCAAATGGGGATACATCTGGATAAAGATGAGCCAGCCACACCATTATTCTTACCCAGCATCACAGATGTAAACATGACCATCTTTTGAATGTCAATGTTGTTCGTAGCATATCTCGTGGAGGGGAATATAAATGGATGTGGCAGTTTTCTGAATCATGAGGACGGTTGTCTGCATTTTTAGTGTGGAACCTGATTTCTCGACACTCCGCATACTATCTATTGATCTTTGATTCAATGGAGATGATGTCGTGGGTGTTGGATTTGACATTTTTCCCCCCTATTTTTGTGATGGTCATTGTGCTTATCACTTTCACAGCCCGAAAGATATTTTTCCACAATAACATATTGACATATTTGCAGCTATTTGTTTCTCTATAGGTTATTCTGGATAATGCATCAGACGCTGTTTATCTTCTAAACGTAACAGAACATAGTTTTAGTCAGACCGGCCACCACTTAAAATCTGTAAATAGAAACAATACTTGGCTCCATTTGCTGAATAAGGTATAATTTTCTTAGAAGTAACAAGTTATTGTTAATGCAAATCCAGAACTGAAAATCGCGTGCCAAAATCCTTAAGTTCAACTTTTTCCTCCCTTAACTGTCTCTCATCACTTGACCCCTCCCCCAATGACCAATCAGGTTCAAATATATTGTAAAGACTGAGCCGCTTTGCTTCTTCCAAACTTTTAATGCACTTCAACTTGCCGATGAACTGGAAGTGGGGGAGGAAATGGCATGTGAATAATGTACGCAGAAATAGAGTTTGGCCAACCATCAAGGTCTCCACTGCAGGTGCTTGAGAAAGATGGACTGTTCTTGACTTGACTTAAGTCTTTAGCGTCGGTACGGCCTCACCAATTCCTTCGCTGTAGAGTCGCATGCATCCCGAATCAACGGGATCCATGATTCTAGGCTGAGTACTACTTGAGCTCGCTCATTTGGGGTGGGGAGAAAGGGCAAGCTATAGTAAAAACTGGGCAAGCATCTCTGCAAGAAAGCCAGAGCTGGTTTCGCTTATTCAATACCAACATAGTATATCCAATGAAGTTTTACTTTTGGGAATTTGAGTCTCCTGAGAATGATTCCTTCTTTTGGGTTTGCTAGTTGGACAGTTGACGTGTTCCATTGAGGTGGAGATGGCATCCAGGAATGGGTTGACTTCGTCTGCTCGCTTTCACCTGACACTTCGGTCTGTGGTATGGGTGGGGCATATACCTGCGGGCTTGCATGTCTTCGTGCATGCAGTTAATCCATCACTTTATATTATATATAAATTGCATTTTGTTTCCACTTTAGCATATGGTATCTACAGAGGTCACCCAATCACTCATGAATCCAATACAACATGTATCCCCTATATGTCCAGTATCAAAGTACTGAATCTCACTTTGTTTGATTCCTACTGAGAGACGCTTGAACGGCTTGCAATGTGCAAAACATTGCCCAGGTCACCTTACTATGTAGTTGAAAATTTCCAACTCTGGGAAAGGACTACCAGGAGAAAGTACCCAATAATTTACACCTCCATTCAGCATTCCTAGATCGGAGCCTAGGAAATGGGTGGAAACAGAATAGTTCCAAAAGAGAAATTGGACCATAACGTCAAGGACACCAACCAATTCAACTTAAATCACTGAGCTCCCAACGGCAAGTCTGTTATTGTGGAACTCCCCACTTGTCCCCACATTTTTTACTCTTCCGCATATCCAGAAGAAACAAGTCTTTTGCTTCTAGCGTCCTTCATTCCTACAGAGATAACACTAATTCTGGAGCCTCCATTTGTTGAGACATTTCTCTTGAGATCAAAGTCAGCTGATAGCTCAATTAGGGTGCTTTTCAAAGACAATTGCTTTGGTCCCCCAATGTTCTTCCACAAGTCATGCTGGAGAGCCCCCGTACATTATTCTATGGAGCCTCCATAAGATTTCTCCGAGGACCACTTCCTCTTGAAGCCACCATATCACCCATTTCAGAGTTGTTGTTTGGCTGTCTCCCAGTTTCTTTTTGCCTTCTAATGCTTTTCAGTTGATTGTGGTCTTTTGCTGAACATTGCTCATTCCTGCGGACTGTCTGCTTAGTGTCCTGTGTCCTTGGGCAAATGTTTTGATTTTGATTTCTTTGTAGTTGTCCCCAATTAGGGTGCTATCAAAGTCAGCTGATAGCTCAATTAGGGTGCTTTTCAAAGACAATTGCTTTGGTCCCCCAATGTTCTTCCACGAGTCACGCTGGAGGGCCCCCGTACATTCCTCTAGAAGACATCTGTCCGTATGGAGCCTCCATAAGATTCCTCCGATGACCACTTCCTCTTGAAGCCACCATATCTCCTCTGAAGCCCACTTCTTTTAGAGCCACCTTGTTCCCATGTCTCCCCCAGTCATGAATATTGTTAACACCATTTTTTTCTTGGACCTTCTAGTGGTGTCCAGTTGATTGTGGTCTTTTACTGAAAGTTGCTCATTCCTGCGGACTCTCTGCTTAGTGTCCTGTGTCCTTGGGCAAACGTTTTGATTTTGATTTCTTTCTAGTTGTCCCTTAGAGGACAATAGATGCGCCCTCATTTTTGTTTTAATCATGGGAGGGAATAACAGCCTCCGCAATTGCTGTCAAGGGTAGAGGGCAACCCTTGATTGGTGGAAGGCAGCTTCTATTCTGGTCGTCGTTATTTACAAGTGAAGCTTTTCAGGAAGTCTGTGAGGTTTTTGGACCTGTAATAGCATATTCTGGAAGTCCCATTTTTCCTCCAAGTTTGCTGCTCTTCCTCTTTTAATTAATTGAAGACTTAGAAACCTTTCCAAATAAATAAATTAGATATAAATATATTTCACATTTTGACTCATCAGTCCAGAGCACCTGCTGCCATTTTTCTGCACCCCAGTTCCTATGTTTTCCTGCATAATTTAGTCGCTTATTCTTGTTCCCGTGTCAGAAGTATGGCTTTTTGGTTGAATCTCTTCCATGAACCATTTCTGACCAGTCTTCTCCGGACAATAGATGGGTGTACCTGGGTCCCACTGGTTTCTGCTAGTTCTGAACTGATGGCACTGATGGACATCTTCCGATTTCGGAGGGTAATATGCTTGATGTGTCTTTCATCTGTGGCACTAAATTTCCTTAGCCGACCACTGCCTCTACGATCCTCAAGATTCCCCAGTTCTTTGTGCTTCTTCTAAAGAGCTGGAACAGCACATCTTGAAACCCCAGTCTGCTTAGAAATCTTCGTCAGGGAAAGATCTTGTTGATGCAGTATAATAGCTACCTCGTGTCTTGTTGCTGTGCTCAATCTTGCCATGACACGAAACTGTCTTTTTCAACCTCCCCCTTGGTAAAACTCACCCAGTTTTAAGCCTCCTACACAGCTGTTTCAGTTCACGACTGGGTGTCAACCTACGTGTGACATTGATCGTTAGCACCTGTGGTATAATTGGTTGATCGTACACCTGACTATAATCCTACAAAATCCCTGATTTTCTGCAAGTGTACCTAGGAGAATGGATGCTGGTTTGAAGGCAAAAGGTAGTAACGCCGAATATTGATTTGATTTAGAGTTTTCTTTGGTTCGCTCACTTTGCATTTTGAAAATCGATAAGAGTAAAAAAAAAATGATTTATATTTCTGAAAGCATTCTTTGTTTACAGCATTTGTTCACACCTGCCTAAAACTTTTGCACAGTGCTGTATTATCCACTTAGCTTTTGTTAGCCTCTGCTAACATCATTGGGGTGTAAAAACCAACATTGACGAGGTTGCTTTTATGCTTCATTGAAAAGACTTCAAAAACTTGATAGCTAATTGAGAAATGAGAGAATGGGGAAGAGAAGAAAGGAGATGGAGAAGAAAAAGATGAGGAAGGAGGGAAAGACCCATTTCCCACAGAAAACACGGGGAACCCCAAAATCTGAGTGGGTGTGGCTGGAGGGGGTTCAATTGGCCACGCCCACCCAGGTTTTGTTGGAAACTGGTCCAAACGGCTAAGGTTGCGGACCCCTGCCCCTACCACAACACTCACACACAACACTCCCAGTTTCTCATATAGACCCTTGGGAAATTTCCACTTCTGGTGTAGCTACTGGTATGAGGTCCGGTTTCTGCAGTAGCCCTTTGGCCAACTTGGGCAGTGTCCAAGCTTTGCAATGGCCAGATTTCCTTCCTTTTGCAGAATGTTTTTTTACCCACGCTTGTTGCCTTTTCATGGAGCGATTCCTGTAACTTCAGTTTCAGTTTAATAAAATTTGTATGCCGCCCACTCCCATTGGGACTCTGGGCGGCTCACAAGCAAGATAAAAGCATTTTAAAAAAATTAAGAAAGATACAATTATTAAAATTAATACACCATCCATTCAGTCAAGTGGGGCTGGATATTAATCAACAGCCCCAAGCCTGCCGGAATAGCCAGATCTTGGTCGCTTTACGGAAGGCCGGGAGAGTGGTAAGGGTCCGGATCTCTACGGGAAATAAATAAATACAAATAAACTTGTATGATTGCCACCCTGAGTTGGATAGCCCACCTCTTTTTTTTTCCTGTAAAAGTTTTTATTTTCAATTTTTTCATTTTCATACACTCACATATATACTGTGTGTAGTCGGAGCCGTACAACATTAAACAATAATCACAGCAATTCCTCTTGTCAACATTACCCCCCAAAATAGAAACCCAATATACCTCTTCCACTATCTGTACACCTCTTCCTTCCGCCCCCCTCCAACTTTCTATCTTCCCTCCATCATCCCCTCTACCCTACTTCCCCTCCCGCTCTACCACTCCTCTCTCCCGATCCACTCCCTCCCTTCCTTCTCACCCTCCCTCCCATCCTCCCTCCCATCCTCTCTCCCGCCCTCTCTACCCATCTTTCTTCTATCCCACTCCTCCTCCCCTTGGTGTATTTCCACTATATGTCAATGTACTTAATTTGTCCTATTTTTACAGAGAAATTAAAGTAAAAAAGTATACATGTGAAATCGCATTACATTGAGATCTAACACATTGTATCTAACCTAGTATATATCCCTCCCTCCCTCCTCCCCCCTGACTTCCCAGATAGCCCACCTCTCTTGTGGATAGCCCACTGTTGCCACCACGTTGTCAGTGGGATCAAAAACATGAGCGCCAACACAAGCATTTACAGGCTACTACTCGCTGCTGACCACTCCTGCATCGTTCCCCACTGCTAACTGCACCACCAACCACTCCTCCCCCTTGTGAGTCATTAATACTGGAGAAAAAGGGCCATTTTCTGGCTGCTTTAGGCTGCTTTATTTCCACATAGTGACACCTCCTACGAACTACCACCACCCCCAACTGACTCAAGATGACTTGTGCTGCCAATGTTGCAGAGCTGATGATACTGTGGATCAAGAAAGGTAGAATCCATTAACTGATAACTGTTCTGACCGAGGCTTCCCCGGCAGCACGAAGCCGAGTCCTCATCCCGATTAAACCCCTTTTATTTAATTTGCAGTGAATTCCTTTCCAGCAAAGTCCCAGCCGACAGCCTTCAAAATAGTTCACAATTAACGACCCGTTATCAGGCTCAGAGAGTGGCCAGGATGATTCCTTTACACCGCAATACTTGACAAGAATGCAGGGATGAACTCATTGTCTCCTGCAAACTCCCCTCCCCTTTCGCTCCTCTTTTATTCCCTCTGGGAGGTGCCATTCACCGTCCACCTGTGACTTTAATCCCAAGTTGACCATTGTTCCTTAGCTGTTCCCTTTGTTAGGCACTTAATACATAATATTTTCCTGGGCTCTCCTGACTTTTATTGTGGTCAACTATACAAGTCTCTGGTGATCAAGGCAGTGGCAAGTAGACCAACACTCCCTGCTTAGCGACATTTGTTATTTCTAATCATTCTGTCGAAGTAGAGTGCACGTGTGTTTGGTCTAAGGCCTCTGCGTAACTTCCGTCACACACATCATCATCATCAGTAGTCAGTCCTTCATTTTCATCATAAGAGGTAATTACTTCATTTGTCAGTAACGAAATGATGCCAAAATGGAGGGCCCAGTCAGGCTCCTGCTATCTGGAGGTGTTGATCTGAAAACCTGACATAAGGGAGAACCGTACAGGAGAGAAACCATATAAATGCTTGGACAATGAAGGCTTTTCATCGTTGAGTAAGTCCCTTCCTCCTAAGATACCCCCCACTCATTTGGCACCTCCAATAGATAGCTGCAGGGAGGCATCTGTCCTTGTGGGATATCCATGCATCCTTCTGGAAAACCACGGCTTCTCTTAAGCCCCATCTCTGGAGATCATCAAACCTCTATACACCCCAAAGGAGACTTCCTATTGTGCTAGAAAATCCATAATAGTTAAGACTGTACTTGCTTTTCTTGGAGAATGGACCAGTGCAGGGTAACCTGATAACTCTGGACATAAGGGAGAACCGTACAGGAGAGAAACCATATAAATGCTTGAACAATGAAGGCTTTTCATCGTTGAGTAAGTCCCTCCTAAGATACCCCCCACTCATTTGGCACCTCCAATAGATAGCTGCAGGGAGGCATCTGTCCTTGTGGGATATCCATGCACTGCTCACCTTGGGAATGAAAACTAAAAATGCCGTAGTGATACTGGAAGAAGCAGTTGCTCTTCTTGGCGTGGAGTAGTACACCTCACAAATCTCCCTGTGAATATTTTGCTGCGAAGGAAACGGAAAAGAACCTCCGTAAAATGGTTCCCCCGTTCTCAATCCTTGCGGTCATCCAGAAGAACACAACCACTGAGTATATCAAATCCTCAGGGGTGGATATTTTCTTCTCTATTTCTGCTCCACCACAGGTCGTCAAGACCCTCGGGACAAACTCACATCCTGAAGCCCTGCTTGAAACGAGTTCACATACTGTGATTCCTCTAAGGTTCTGCTATTTCAGACCAGTCACTTCATGTCCGAAGACAATTTACAATTGCTGCAGAGAACGAAAGAGAGCCTAGGGCAGTGATGGCGAACCTATGACACGCGTGTCAGTGCTGACACGTGTAGCCATTTGGGGTGACACGCACAGGATTTCATGCAATTCATCCTCGGCTCCTGCACAGCCGCCGAGGATGAAAGAATCTATGCTGGAGGAACGGGGGGGCGGGACGTGTGATCTCCCCCGCCCACACTCACTTACTGTATCGCCGCCGCCCCTTTCTGAGCGCAGGGACTGCTGGTAAGGCGTGCGTGCCGTGCGCACACACGTCATCAGCGCGGCAAGGGAGGGCCCGCAGGAGAGGAGCGCGGGAACAGTGCGCGCCTCTCTCCAGTCAGGCCGGCACAGAGAGTCTACTCCTGGGACTGTCGGTTACGACCGCACCACAGCAGGGAACAGCGGAGTGCCAACGGACTGCTGGTAAGGCGTGCGTGCCGTGCGCACACACGTCATCAGCGCGGCAAGGGAGGGCCCGCAGGAGAGGAGCGCGGGAACAGTGCGCGCCTCTCTCCAGTCAGGCCGGCACAGAGAGTCTACTCCTGGGACTGTCGGTTACGACCGTACCACAGCAGGGAACAGCGGAGTGCCAACGGGAACTGTGAGCGCTATTATACATTTTTGTAGTTTAAACTATAAATTGCGCAAAATTATGTTTTTGTCGAAGTGACACACAACGCGAGTTATGCTCGATTTTTTTGCCGATTTTTGACACACCACACCAAAAAGGTTGCCCATCACTGGCCTAGGGGCTAATCAGGACAGTTGGAGGCAGCAGTCCCGGGTCCCTAGCGAAGGAGAGGGCACAAGATGACCAAGCGCCGGGGGGGGGGAGGGCAGGCAGCAGAGCAGAGGGACTACGGGGCTCCTGCAATTGACTTGACTTAAGTCTTTAGCGTCGGTACGGCATCGCCAATCCCTTCGCTGTAGAGTCGCGTGCATCCCGAATCAACGGGATCCATGATTCTAGGCTGAGTACTACTTGAGCTCGCCGGGCCCAAGAGTTGACAGAGCCCCTTCTGTTGGAAAACGGTGGGCACCTCGAGAAGGCAGGGGTTGTCTTGATAATGAGAGGCTATATTTTGCGCGTCAATTATCCTTGCCCACCTGCAATGAGCAATTACCTCCCCCCTGCCCCATGAGCAGCGAGAATGGCAAGGCAGGATCAGTGCAGGACCAACCCGATAACTTGGGAGGAGAGCTCGCCGTCCCTCTTCACGCTGCTCACCTGGGGAATGCGACCTAAAGAGAGGTTGTTGGGAGAAGGGGGCCTTTGGAACAAGCATTTGCTTCTTTTTTTCCCCCCAGTCTCGCATGCTGTTACCAACGTCTGGCTACTTTGCTGTGTGCGTTGTCCTTTTTTTCCTTGATTGCCTGGCCTGGCTATGTGCAAATTCGCAGTGATACAGTTATACTCTGGGTTGTGCTTCAGTTCCAGTGGACACGCCTGAACCAAATCAGAACTGCTCCACCTGTGGACTAATAGTCAGGAGGTGCGTGTTTAGAGATTGGCTCCTGGATTTGCGGCTCATCTGACTCCCACGGTCATCGGTGAGGTCCTCCCCCCCCCTGCTTGGTAAATCGTTTTTTTTTTTCCTGCCGATGGCTGCAAACTGAACTCTTGGCGGCTCCTCTGGAATAATAGCAGCCAGGAGGTGCTAGTTTAGAGGTTGGCTCTTGGATTTGCAGCAAACGTTGAGCGCTGGGACTTGACAGAGGAAAGTTGGCGCAATAAAGAGGAGTGAAGCCTTTGTTCTGTCTGTGTTGCTTCTGTGTCCAGCACCGAGTCACCATAGTGTCCCTGGCCAAAGCTCAGAAGTAAAGCCAATCTCTTCAACAGCCAAGGTGTCCTATTCCGGCCGTGTGTTCACACACACACAAGTTTACTTGGAAAGGTTTTCCAAGGCAGCTACTTGGCAAGGTGTCAGGAACAAGATATTCCCCCTAATGAATTGAACTAATTGTCTCCTGCAAAATCCCCTTCCCTTTCGCTCCTCTTTATTTCCTTTGGGATGGGCCATTCACCGTCCACCTGTGCCTTTACTCCCTAGTCGGCCCTTGTTCCTCGGCTGTTCCATTCTGGCAGCTCTGTGCATGCACACATCTGGAACAGGCTCCAGCTGTTCTTCTGCCCCACTGATCTCTGACTCCGAAGGCAGTTGATAACTGTCGGATGGCCCGTGTTCCTCCCCAACCTCCTCACTGTTCAATTTCATTTCATTTTCATTTTATTAAGTTTGTATGCCGCCCTATTCCCGGGAGACTCAAATCTGCTGCCAGATCTTCTGGCCGGCACCAACAACCGGAAGTTGGCAAAACTCCTGAGACACTCTTGATTGGCTTTGTCCGACATTAAGTCAGAAAACAATCGGTCCAATTTGCTCATCTTCTGAGAGAAGTTTCCGTACCAGAATCCTCAATCCCTCCAGACAGCTTCTAATGCATTACCTTCCCTGAGAAGTGAAGGGTACATTCAGAGATGTATCTGGCTTGAAAGTAGCCCATGTTGAGCCTGTGGTAGGGTCAAATGTAAGCGGTTGTCCATGGGAATATTTTATAGCCTACTCCGGGTGTTTTGGTGTGTGTGTGTGGTCAACCCCAGGTGAACGTAAGAAACAAGTGGGTTTTTCAGCACTCGAACCCTTGGTCGTGAAGGGGAATAATAATAGAATAGGTAGAGTGACTGGAACATCATAATAACTTGCTGTTTTGCTTCTGCAAGGATTGCTTTATTGGATTTTTCCTATTAAATAAGGACCTTGAGAATGGAGGAGAGTTGACTAATCTTGTTTTCAAGCCTGTTACTTGTGTTGTTTATCAACCAGCCCCTTAGTTCCTTGCTGCACTTCCAAAGGAAGGGATGGCCAGAATTGGCGATCGAACTGATGACTGAAGGTATAAAAGAACCGCCATACATTCCCCAAGGTGTGGCTTGGGTGGGTTTCAAGGGTTTTTACAGTCGGTTCTGGGCGTGGCTCATTGTCATGTGACTGGGTTGGCATAGCTGGTTGGTCATATCACTGGGTGTGCATGGCCAACTTGACATCACTCAAGTCAAGGGGCCTATCCTCGCCTCAAAGACCTCAACAAGGTACAATTTCTCTATTTTCCACTTCTGAACATCCCCTAGAAGCAATAAGTAGACTGAAACCAGGCAAAATTGGTTCATTTGGGGGGGCAAAAGCGGCACATTTCCGCCCATTTTTTTTTTTGGCTTCCTTTCACCTCACTCCCAGAAGAAATAAGCAGACCAAAACCTGAAGGGCAAGCAGCAGCTTTTGACAGAGGCAGGAGGAGGCAGTGGATGTACGTTGCAAAGGCGAGACAGGGCAAGTGTCCAAGCAGGCGGACCGCTTTGGGGCCGTGGCCAGCCCCCTGCCCTCTGGAAGGCTGAAAATCAGCTGACCAGCTGGAGCGGACATAGGCCAATGCCCAATGTTCCGGGCAGTACGGCTGTACTGATGATATCCGGGAGCAGCGGCCACCGTACCGGAACAGTGGCTCATTTGGCCCACCCGCCTGCCCTCGTTCCTTACCGGTTTTTGACGGAAACGGGCCAATTGCACATGCGTGCACAGCGTGCAGCACCTGTGCAACCTCTACCAAGCAGCTGGGTGTCGCAGGGTGGTGGTGTACATGCTCGACAACACCTGGCCCCGTGCGCAACGTACTGGCTGCGACAGGATCCGGAACCCACTACTGGACTTTTGGGAGGGGTCTCTTAATTTCTTTTATTCTATCTATATGCCCTGTGAGGGACCTTAGCTTGCTTTGTAACTGCCCCGCTATCACCTCTTTTCAATAAAAGGTTCCTTTTGAAATACCAAGTTTCACGAGTCGTCACTTTCTTGATTTAAGAGGTAGAGGCTGGTCCTTATAGGGCCAGTACTACGGCCAGTAAACTATACTATTCTGAGACTTCCTTGTCCCTTGACTGCAATGTGAGTTCATCCATCTCTGCGCAATCAAAAATCTTTTGGATTATGAATCAAGTCTGTTAGCGTGGTATCGCTTTTGCAACATTGTGCGCGTGCTATTCTCGCTGGTGTAATTACGTGCAAAATTATATATTTTCTATTCCGTATAGTTTCCCTTAATAATCCCCAGAAGAAACAATTCTGCTTTGAGATCTATTGGGTACTTGTAATTTCCTGTAACCATCATTGTATTTTTAGTCCAATATTTTTTTATCCTCTGCGCATAACCACCATGTATGAAAGAAGGCACCCCTCTCCTGTTTACATTTCCAACAGTTTGGATTTAAGTTCGGATACTTTTTTTTTTTTTTTTGCCAATCTCGTGGGGGCTAAATGCCATCGATAAAACATTTTGCATTGGTTTTCTTTATACGCGACAGATTTTGTTATTGTGTATTAATTCCAAATTCTTTCCCAACCTTCCAGCTGCATATTGTGACCAAAAATCCTTTTACTATTTCCTCTGCCATGCCATGGAAAACTTTTTATTATTATTATATTATTATTATTGATAACCCGGCATTGCCCCCAGTATTGATTTATCCTAATCCTGTATTAGACAGGAAAAGCCCTGATTTTAGTTAGTTTTAAGTTAGTTAGAAATGTTTTCCCCAATCCCGCCAGAAGCGTCAAGGGGAGTGATACCATCTTGTTGCTTTGCTAGCTGATGCACGATCCATTTGGTATGCTTTTTTTCCCATCTTGATTTTGAAGTGGCTTCTTATCCGCGATATTTGCACTAAGCTGTTGGACGTTGTAGTTCTTTTATGACATATTTCTGTGTGAAGTATGTCGTGCTGTTTCTTGTTAGTGGTGCATGCCAGCAGAGGTTGCAATAATGTTTATTGATCATGGTCATACACTTGTCCTGAAAAATAAATCAAAAGCCTTGTTGAAAATGTCCGCACCAAGCTAATGTTGGATTTTCCCCACTTACTAGAGGGAGCCCTCTTGTGGAGTACTGTGGAAGCCTTTACCATGGCAACTCCCCTGTGCTGTACGGTAGAAGCCATTTTGAGGCACAACAGGCTGTATCTTAACAGAACACACCCCGAGAGGTGTTAGGGGTGTCTTACTCCCACAGTTATTAGTTTCCAGAGTGTACTAAATTTGATTGAAATTGCTCGAGGTGCAGAGATTTATGCTGGAACACACACATACACAGCCATTTATATATATAGAGAGATTTATCAACTCTTCAGCCATTACTTTGTAAACCCATTTTTCATCTTAATTGTTTTCTCCCCTTGTCTTTTCTCCAATTTTGGTCAGATCTATAGTTTTCCCTCTAGGGCTCTCATCCCCAATATTTAGATGATGATGGTTATCCATTCAGTCGGGTCTAACTCTGGGCTAGGCGGAGTCTTCTGCACTGCGTCTTTGAGTTTTTGCTCTACGTGAAGTCCGCTTCAATGTATTTGGTTTATTGATTTGTATGCCGCCCTTGTCCAGGAGGGACTCAGGGCAGCGAACAACTCAGGGGGGAAATGATATCCAGCCACCATGTTCTTTGGCGTCCTGGTTTCCTTTTACCGCTAACTCTACCAAACCTAATTGCTTTCTCCAGTGAATTACCCCCCATGGCAGATTTGCCAAAATGAGTAAGATGCAGTTGTCTAATGTTCCAGTGACATATCTGATGCTATGTGCTTCAATACTTTGATCAACGTTGCTGTCCAATGAAAAAGGGGGGCTTCTTCAGCACCACAGCTCAAAAGTCTATTTTCTTCCTGTCCCAACTTTCACAGTGTACCTCAGAGTTGTTCCTTAAATGCTCACAAAATGTATTTCTGCACAACAGCTTCAGTTGGCCAACTCAAGTTTTTGATTGGAAACTGGGCCCAGAAAAAGCATTCTCAAACTTTTTTCTCATTGGCATATTTGATCCAAAAGATAAATGTAGTTTTTAAGGATGTTCATTCACTGTGAATGGGGTGGTTTATCTCCTATTTGCTGCAGGAGTTCCTGGGTTTTATCCATGCTTGTCTGTAGATCATTTGGGCTCTTGTTTGACTTGATCTGTCTCTGGCCTGGTGACTGGCATCTTTTATTAAATCAAATTATACAGCCATCCAAGTTCTTGCAGAGGTAAAACTCCGGATGGCTAAAGTTTCATAACTATAGGTGAACCTAATGGGGGAAGCGAATGCAATCCTTGTCACCGTTATTATGTAGAACATCCAAGTATTTTAATTTCCTATTGTGTTTTGCCCTAATTATCCCCAGGAGAAACATTTCCGGTTTGAATTCTATTTGACATTTAGTTAAATCCCGCAGCCAATTCCGTATAATCAGCCAATATCTTTTCGCTTTGGAACATGAGTGCAGGAAGGTAACCTTGATGGCTAATTTTATCCCTTTGTTCATGTCTGACTCTTTGTTGATTCTATGGGATAAGTTTGCCCACGTCTTCCGATCTTAACACTACTTATTTGCATGGTTTGCTGCTCTGACTGATATCAGCTTTGATGGTGTCTACCCATCGTGTTCTTTTTTGGCCTGGCTTCCTTTTACCGCTAATTCTTCCGAAGATAACTACTTTTTTTTTTTTTTTAACTTTTATTAAACATTTATAGGCCGCCCTTTTCCCTGAGGGGACTCAGGGCGGCTTACAATAATAGGGGAGGGGAGTGCAGGACAAAACACAAAAAGAAAATGTGAGTAAAAATAATTAGCGGTAAAACACAACATTCACTCAACATTCGGGAGGGGCGAGAGTAAAGTCTTATCCCCAGGCCTGACGGGATAGCCAGATCTTGAGGGCTGTGCGGAAGGCCTGGACGGTGGTGAGGGTGCGGATCTCCACGGGGAGATTGTTCCATAGCGTCGGAGCTGCAACTGAGAAGGCTCTCCTCCGCGTAGTCGCCAGTTGGCACTGACTGGCGGATGGATAATTGGTTTCTTCAGTGGATTTCCCAGCATAGTGTGGCCAAAATGAGTGAGGTGGCAATTGGGGGACTCCCCCCCCCCTCCCCGCCTTCAAATGACACGTCTGGGGTTACGTGCGCCAGTATTAGCTTTATTTTAATCACCTTTGCTGTCCCGGGAATATGCAGGAGCCTTCTCCAGGTTTCATGGCTCAGAACGAGTCCATTTTCTTCCTGTCCCGTCCTTTCTTAAGGTCCAACTTTCACAAGCTAGCTGCAGAGGGAGGTGTTCATTAAATGCTCACAAATGTATTTTCCAAAATAAAATTTTCACCCGGAAACTGGGCCAGGAAAAAAAGAAAGCGTTTCTAACTTTTTCTCATTTACACATTTGACGCACAAGTTAAATACAGCTTTCAGTGGCATTATTTTGTCTCTCACTGTGAACGTGGTGGTAGCTTTTCTGAAAAGGTATAGTAAATACATTAAGTCCATCGAACATGTCGGCGAGGTAAGCACATCACATGAGCTGCTTCTCATGTAAAAGTTTTGAAGTGTTTGCTAGGCCACAGGAAAGAGGTCCTATCGTACAAAGGAGACAAGCAAGTTGCATAGCTCCAAAACTATGGGCTTCTCGGAAGCATCTAACGTCTCTGAATTAGAAGCGAATGATGTTGACAGTTAATAAAGCAACACACGCGCACACAAGTACTGAAAAGTTAGTACACTCTGCTCACTTCTCCGGTTCTACTACAGCTCCTGCTCTTCTGCTACTACTTTTGAGTCCTACTCCTGGAGAACAATAACTTTCTATTTGCCTTAGGCTGCTTCAGGATGTTTTAGTTCCCCAAGTTGAGGTTGAGGTTTGTTTTATTTATATGCCGCCCTATTCCGGGAGGGACTCAGGGCGGCAAACAACTCAAAGGGGAAAAGGGAACACAAAGTACAATACAAGTAATTAAAACAACCAAGAATCACACAGCCACACAAGTCGAGGGGGGAAGGGAACTCATCAACCCCAGGCCTGCCAGCACAGCCAGGTTTTGACGGCTTTTCGGAAGGCCTGGGGAGAGGTGGGGGTCCGAATTCTCTGCGGGGAGTTCGTTCCAAAGAGCCGGAGCTGCCACAGAGAAGGCCCTCCCCCGGGTGATAGCCAGATGGCATTGGCTGGTAGACGGAACCCGGAGGAGTTCTAATGGGTCTTTGGGAGGTAATAGGCAGCAGGCGGTCTCTCAAGTACCCAAGTTAACGAACTACCTTTAATTTCCCCCTTCAATACCACCACACCCAGCTGTTTCTCTGCTCAGCTATAACAGCTTCAACTCTTCTGGGAAGGCTGTCCACAAGGTTCAGGAGTGTGTTTATGGGGATTTTTGGCCATTCTTGCAGAAACGCATTTATGAGGTCACACACTGCTGTTGGACTAGAAGGCCTGGCTCTCAGTCTCTGCTCTAATTCATCCCAAAGATGGTCTGTTGGGTTGAGATCAGGTCTCTGCAGGCCAGTTAAGTTCATCCATCCCACTGTCATCCATGTCTTTATGGGCCTTGCTTTGTGCACTGGTGCACAGTCATGTTGGAAGAGGAAAGGGCCAGCTCCAAACCGTTCCCACAAAGTTGGGAGCATGGAATTGTCCAAACTGTCTTGGTATACTGAAGCATTCAGAGTTCCTTTCACTTGAATTAAGGGGCCAAGCCCAGCTCCTGAAAAACAACCCCACACCAAACTTTACACTTGGCACAATGCAGCCAGGCAAGTACCGTTCTCCTGGCAACCGCCAAACCCAGACTCGTCCCATCAGATTGCCAGATGGAGAAACGCGATTCGTCACTGGCGTCTCCACTGCTCTAGAGTCCTGTGGTGGTGTGCTTTAAACTATTGCAACTGACTCTTTGCATTCCATTTGGTGCTGTATGGCTTGGATGCAGCTGCTCGGCTATGGAAAGCCATTCCATAGCTCTCTGAGCACTGTTCTTGAGTTAATCTGAAGGCCACGTGACGTTCGGAGGTCTGTAGCGATTGACCTTGCAGAAGGATGGCGACCTCTTCGCACTATGCGCCTCAGCATCCGCCGACCCTCTTCCGTCAGTTTACATGGCCTACCACTTCGTGGCTGAGTTGCTGTCATTCCCAAACACTTCCTCGTTCGTATAATGCAGCTGACAGTTAGTTGACTGTGGAATATTTAGGAGCGAGGAAATCTCACGACTGGATTTGTTGCACAGGTGGCATCTTATCACAGTTCCACGCTGGAATTCACTGAGCTCCTGAGAGCGACCCATACTTTCCCAATGTTTGTAAAATCAGTCTGCATGCCTAGAGACTTGATTTTATACACCAGTGGCCATGGAAGTGATTGATTATTTGGATGGGTGAGCTAATACTTTTGGCAATACAGTGTACCTACATATCATATTGGGGGGGGATAGGCCCTTGTCTAGCCCTTCCTGGAGGAATTCTAGAATCTGGGTTAATGTTAATCCCTCCCTTGGAACACCAGTTGCAAAAGGCTTTTCAAGTTGTGTCATAAATCCTGTTGGTAGATGGCCTTCTGGAGGCCTGGATGGTTCGAATTACTCTGGAGAAGAAATTGTCCTGGCTCAGAACTCTCTGCTCAAATGCCAGATGGTCAGTTGGATCCTTTGTGGGTCCGGATGGACGAAGACCCCCGGGCTGGGGGAGATTCTTTCCTGAGGGATCCTCCATGGCCGAGCCACTGACAGGTTGACCAGGTCGGCCCCCGGGGCCACAGACTGCTGAGAGCATTGACCCCCTTCTCCGCCTGTGCCGCAAACATGGTATAGAACCTGGGTAGCTGGCTGTTGGACCGAGTTGTGAACGGAGAGTGTGCACCAGCATATTACGCACAGGTGGTAAAGGGACATAGTTGCACATCTCTGCCGTAACCACTTCCCCATCCTCATCATGCCAGCCCAGTTGACATTTGTATAATGACTCTCAGCACTTTTTCCACACTATGGCAGAGTCCGCTTGTCAGCACATCCATCTCCATTTGGCTCGATCCTGGGCATCTTCAGGTGTGATGCCCACTGGTATGTCCCCAGGGACCGTGGGTAGCCAGAAGAACTGAGGCGGAGACGGGAATAAAGGCTAACAAATTTTATTCCCTAACGAATACAGGCTAACATTCAGAACCGGCTTCAACACACAGGAGAATGCGCGCTGCTCGTTTGGACAGCTCCCCTTTTATACCGGAGCTGTCAAACGACCAGCCAATCAGGTCTCAAGTTCTTCCCGCTTGAATTCTTTATTTTAACGCATGCTCAGAACGTGACACCCACACATTTCATGTCCTCGATGCAATCTATCCAGGGTTACTTGGGTCAACAACAAGGTCATCAGGGTCCAGATGTATGGCTGTCCTTGTTATAAACAGTAAATGTAATATACAGTAACTACTGAATATTACAGTATAATTTGTGAGCTCTAGTGGTGAAGACGTTCACCTGCCATTCAGAAGGTTGAGAGTCCAATCCTAGGCAGCGACCTGTTACTCGGCGCAAAGAGAAAATATCTGCTGCAGATTCCACATAGGCATCAGGAAGGGCATCCAGCCAGTAAACGCTCCAGTCACCCTGACACTACCCTGAATTAAGGGATTAGTAAAAAGTATAGTATAGAGCATAATTTGTAAGTTGCCTGGGGTCACCTTGTAATAAGATTTGAAATCTCTCTATAGAGGTAGTCCCAAGAAAGAAGGCTTGGGCAGAATCTTCCAGACTTCACTTGTGCCACCAGGAGGTGATGAGTGACTGGGTGGGGTGACCAATCGGGGAAGTGGTTCAAAGGTGTGGCAGGCCTGGGTTGCTGCCGGTTCCAACGGCCCAGACTGCCAAACCCCACTACCAATTCAGCCGAACCGGTAGGAACCCGCCACTGGGAGAGATGCATAGAAATTAGTACGGCTGCTTGACTTGAATGCGTCTTTCAGAGAGCCACAATTCTGTAGTTTGGCCAGTTCCAATTGGTAAACCAGATAGTGGAAAAAGCTGTATGGTACACGAAGCTCTTTAAATCTCGTTTGAAACCCCCTTTGCAAAGTTTCCAGGGATGGCAGATGCTTTTTGTTTGGCACTGCAACTGTTGGTTTTTCAGCCAACAGCTTTTGAGTGAGTAGTAAGAAGATGCCGTGGTGGGATTCAAATAATTTAACAACCGGTTCTCTGGCCTAATGATTTCTTCAATAACCAGTTCACCGAACTGCTCAGAAAGTTAAAAATTCTGTTCTCCCAAAGTGGTGTGAACTGACTGAATCCTGTCATGGGGCAGTGGCGGAGTACGGCCGGTACGACCCGGTACAGTCGTACCGGTAGTAGCTGGGAGCAGCGGACACCGTACCAGTACGCTGGCTTGTTTGGCCCATCTGCCCGTGTTCCATACCTGTTTGTAATGCAACCGGCCAATTGCTCACACACGTAGTGTGCTGTGCCTGTGCAACATCCGCCAAGCAGCTGGGTGTCGCATGGGCGGTGGTGTGTATGTGCACGACACCCGGCCCTGTGCTCAGCATACCGGTAGTGACAGGGAGCGGAACCACTGCACTGGGGAGATGGTAGAAGTTTTCCTCCTTCAATTGTTTAATGAAGAGGTCAAATTTTACTTCAAATGCCTTCACATGTGGCAGGGGAAGGATATTGCAAAATCCCCATTCCCTCCCACCCTACCAATGTGCTTTCCAGCTCCGTTCTCCTGTTCAGGGCAACAAAAGAAGACCTAACCGATCAGTTGGGAGACAGCAATAGATTGATCACGCCGATCAGTTGAGGGGGCAGCGAATAGATTGATTGGTGCCCCAGCTTTACAGGTTAGGCCTCCTGGGAGCCCCCTAGGAGCAAAAATGGGCCACGAGGGGGGCTGCAACCCCCATCTCACGCTCCATTTGGTACCTACTGGGTCTCCCTGCAGCCTTAGAACTTTTTTCTCTTAAACATAGGGTTAATCTGGCCACCCATTTACTTTCAGGCCATTTACAAGGAGTTTGTAACAACTCGTGGGATAGGCTTCTACTTCTTTGCCTTGATTAGTTTCGGGACATTTTCAAACAACCCTCCCCTCTCTTCATCTTCCGTGGACTCCAGAGGTGTCTGAACCTGTCAGAGAATTGCGCAGCTCCTGTCCAAATGAAATGAGAAACACACACATACTTGTAGTTTTATATAATAACTATACATTTATATTTACAGCTGACAAGATGTGCAGGGATATCATGAGGTAAATAAGGCACATCAAAAACAGCATACAGAGCACATGGGGGGGAGGGAAACTCCCTCTTTACACCCAGCAACCAATCACAACGTAGATTGCCTCATGCAACGAGCCGGCACTCCAACCAATCAACTACAACGTTGTACACGTTACTGTTCCAGCTAGAGCCATCTGGATCAGTTTCCCACAAAAGAAAACACTGGGAGCCACAAAACCCTTTCGACATCTAAAATGAAGATAACATGTACTGTTTTTTTACCTTTATGCTACGTATAAAAAAAAAAATGAACGAACTGCTACAGAGAAAACAGATTTTTATTTCTTCCTGCAACTAAAAACATTTTGTACTCCCGGGGGGGGGGGGGAACCCACTGAGTTGAAGGTTAATTTCAAATACAATAACCTCAGGCTTCTAAATACTTTCATAGATTGTACTGCTTGTCTCCTCCTCCTGTAAGAGTCTCTGTTTGTGTCGTCCTTGTATTTATGAAATAAAAAGCCGAACTCAAATTCTCTACCTGCAGCAAACCAAAAATGACGACTTGCTTTTATCTTGTGTACTGGAGGGTAGATGTGATTTTTGCTCCTGAACCCTCAGCGCACATCAGGGCTAGAAGACGTCATCTTCACACGGGATTGTAAGATGTTCTCTGTGAGGCCCGAGCGATGTTTGTTCTTAACATAGTTCATGTTGGGGAAGACCTGCTCACATAACGTATATAGATCCGAAGATCGACAGTACCCCAAATGCATAATTTGAATGGCGTCCTAGCGGCCAAGATCTTCAATAATAGCTGTCAAGTGTTTGAACATGGGAAAATCCCATTCGCGAAAATTCCATTTAGGGTTAGGGGTAGCTCTCCATGAAGTCGTAGAGCAAAATGGACATCGCCATTGGATACGGAGTCCGTCGGTATGGTTAGGAGGGTGTACAACTTTTGAGCCGGACTTATGTACATTTCCTGGCAAAATTCATGAGAAAATCCCATTCGCGAAAATTCCACTTAGGGTTTTGGTTAGCTTTCCATGAACTTGACACCCATATATCTTGATCGGCCAGTTCCAACTCAAGATTGGGTTGACTTAACACCTGCAAATACAGTCACATACAATAGGGATGGCTCGATGGTCAGGGGAGTGAAAGTGAAGGATAATGTGTGTGAAGTACTGAACGCCTGAGGAATGACCAGAGCCTGTATAGATGAAACAACTTTATTTAACACAACATGAGAAAGGACTTTTTCCACCTGACAGCTCTTTTTATATGCGAGCTGTCAGGACGGCAGCCAATAGGAAGCCTTTAATGTTCCCCTCAGATTGTTCTGCCGCATGGACCTCATCCAGGGCTATGGATAGCTTTAAATCTGACCTAGCTAATGGACGCCATTGCAGCCCGGGGATCTCTGACCGCCCCAAATAATTTGTTCTAATAAAGCCTCGTCAAAGTGAGCAAATTCACAATGAATGGCTGCATTCCTAAGTGCCGCCATATACAGTCTCAGTCTCTGTCTCTCCTTGAATGCATTGACGGGGAAAGCATTTCTTCTGGCAAAACGAGATGGCTTTGGAGCATAATGTCCCTTATGCTGTCCCAAGGCAGTAAGATGTCCCAAGGCACAGCATGAACCTGGGACAGAGCGTCTAGTGTTCAGGCCGTTGAAAACATCTCTCTGGCTCATATGAGCTGAGGGAATAACCCCACTTCCTCTCATCAGAAATGTCTTTAAAATCATTGGCAAACAGAAAACGCTCAAAACGTTCGATGAATGCTTCCCATGACTCCCTCTCAGGTGAGAACGCAGCAGAAGGAGTTGTAGCCGCCATCGGGAATCTCTTGTCAGTTTAATTGCGTTCAGTGTGGCTATTCAGGATGCGGGGTGGGTTTCTCCCTTTAGAATCCCATCCTCGTCGCCACTTGTTAAGTAATGAACGCCTGAGGAATGAGCAGAGTTTGTATAGATGCAACAACTTTAAACACAACACGAGAACGGAACAGAACTTTTTCCGCCTGGCAGCTCTTTTTATATGCGAGCTGTGAGGACGGCAGCCAATAGGGAGCTTTCTAATGTTCCCGCCAGCAGGCAGGCGCGCCAGGACCAATAGCCTCGCGTCTCCTTGATTGACAGTCTTGGTCGGAGATGCGAGGACTTAGCAAATGTATCTTTTTCCTGGCTGAACTCACAGAATCGTTTCCAAAGATGTTTGCATTGTGGTGCTTGCAGACTTTTTATCACGCGTCCTGGAGGGTTAATGTGGTTTTTGCTCCTAACTGGGATTGTACGTAAATGTTTTGTAGGATGTCAGGTTTAGTGTCATTAAGTTCATCAAAGGCAGAGCCAACATCTTCCGCTGGCACGAAACTTAGTCCGATCAGCATCTTTGAGTACATTTTAAAGTTATCATCGTCACGATATAAATTGGTTAACCCTTCGTGTTGTATACGCCGCCATAAGGACTGCCCAAGGTGAAATAGGCAGCCCAGTATGGTAGCATTTGGAAATGCACTAGTGAGTGCCTTCATAGTTGCTATTTCAAAATCTATTAGAATGCTGACAGGTGTGACAGAAGGTTGCAGTTCAATTAGTTTGCGGAACACCCTCTCATAGTCAGCCCGTGATTTTGTTTTCAATAGAACATATATTAGTGGTATTGAGCGATTGTCAATACCTGGAGGTAAATTTCAGGCGCTACTTTAAAGGTTCCATCCATGAACCAGTGAGGATGTTCCTCCAGCAATTTCAAATTTGTACCAGTCCCGAACATAAATATTCTATTAGTGTCTTGCTCACCTGAATCCCAGAGAAGAAAATTTTCTGCACGTGTTGTCACCTTCATGGACTCTGGAATAATAATTTCGTGCACACATTGTGGTCTTGGATGGGTGACATCAGGCCTCTTCCGTTTTCTCTGTATATATAGTACGCTGGCTTGCTGAAAAGGTTGGCAAAAGATGGGCTGCTTCTAGTGAGACTCCAGCTGTGCTACTGAGAATAATTTGGCGTGGTTTTTCGACACTGTTTTCCGCTTTTTCGCGTATAGTAGCTTTTACCTTCTCAATTTCGTTTTTGGCATTGTCTGGAGCGTGCATGTGTTCAGTAGATGTTTCTAATGTGCCATCTGTCTTCATTTTAAGTCTGCCTGCACACTCTTTTTTAATACACCTCCATGAAGAAGACTTGTCTAAATTTAATTTGTCCTGTCTGTATCTATAGCCTTCATAGAGTAAATGAGGTTTGCCTTTTTGTGACTTTATCATCTCCATGCCACTTTAAATTTAAATTAAATTTAATTGGAAAGGCGCGGATTTGCCCTACGCCCTTATGTCTCCGCGCTAACGTCGATTTCGCTTCAGCGATTCTGACAGCGCGGAAAAGACCTTCGCGCTTATGTCTCCGCGCTGAAGGTCTTCGCGATATTGTGGTGGAACCGTGGTTTTACCTTGAAGTTTTTACCTTTATAATTTAAAAAAAAAAATCCAAGGTATATTCTAAAGAAACACATTTTATTGTAAAGAAAATAAAAACAAAACTTACTAGCTAACGATGACATTTGGGCAGAGTTCCTCACCTACCTCCTTCCTTGGCAGGCGAGCAGAAAAAAAGTAAGAGAATGAAGGAAAAAAATGGACATGCAGTTTTACAGATAAGAGTCAGTCTACCGTATATCTCAGAGTTTAAGCACAGCTGGCAAAACAAAAAAACGGAGTGACAATGCTGAAGCCTGTGTAAGCATCACTGCTTCAATAGTGTACACATGTTAGAAATTCCCGCACGTTCCTATTTGGAACTTTGTCATGCCAGGCGATGCCAAGAAATACGTCTTGAGACAGTGCATACGAAAGGTATTCACATAGGTATATAGATCCGAAACAGGCATATATCTGATTTTCTGCACAATCTCATACTTGTTTTTGATAATCCGAGAAGTTCTGGAATGTCTGCTTGTGCCTGACTTTCCTGAACATCCTGCGAAGCAGCACGTTATTGTTGAACTGAAGTTTTGTTTGCTGAAACTTTTCTTTTCTTGGATTTATACGTGGTTGTCCTACTGGAGGCCGAAAAGCTCAATAAATCGCGTGCTGGCGGGTGTCTCGCAATGGCGGTTGTGATGCATATTTTGAGCGACAGCCGCATCAGAGGGATGAAAGAGTCCCATGTGACTCCAGAGCCGCGGGGTTGCCAACCCCTTTTAAATTACTCATATCACCCTGTAAACTCTGCCTCCTTTTCATTCTTTCAGTCTAGTTTAGTCTGCCTGTCTCTCTCTCTCTCTCTCCCCCCATAGCCTCTTTTTTTCTAATTATTTGTGTTTAGTTTCATTTATCAAAAAGAGTAAAATACAAAATACATTGCTTCTAAATCCTTCTCTTAGGTGGGTCATTAAGTGTGACCCACCTAAGAGACACATTAAGTGTGACCTCCTCCATAGTGAATCTTTATAATCTTTCTGGGGCCAGAGGCCAGAAATATGGCCCATTTTCCGACTTCCAGTGGGCCCAGTAGGTCTGTTTTTCGTCCTTCCCACGCTCCAGAGGCTTTCTAGCAGCCTCCGCTGCGCGTAAAATGGCCGAAAGTCAGCTGACAGTGCCTCATGTGCCCTCAGAAATGGCTCTGCCACAAGTTCACCATCAAGTGGAATGGGCTGTCACTCGCCAAGCTAAAGGAAGAGCATGAAGGTCATATGCCTTGGCCATTCACGTCCCTATCGACCAGCCTACGGTCGATGCTGTACCTTGTTACCCAGTGTAGAGAGTTGAAAGGACACAAACAGGGACTCTGTCTTTCTGAGAGAGGCTGTTCTCTTAATGTAGATGCGGGGAGCCATCCTAACATCCAAGGTATGCCATTTCAACTCTAGGGTGTGGGTCGGATGCTGGCTTAAGTCTGGCAAGATTATTTCCTGTGGAACAAGGAATTCACCTTGAGAAGAAAGGAGAGATTCATCCGCAGAACCACCTTGTTTTAATGAAATATGCACAGGTCCTCTTACAGAGGGGGCTGCCAATTCAGATATTTGTCCAGCTGAGGTTTTTTTCCATGGGAGCCACGGGCTAGGATGACACTTCATTGGCTTAAATGTATAGGCTGTGATGCCCTACATACTCCAGGGATGTGACCCTTACAGTTAGAACTCTGACAGAACGCTGCCATAAAACGACAATCTGCCCTAGCATGAGTTCCTCTGCAACTCATACAGGACTCGTATGTGTTCTGCCCCACATTCAGCGTTTCTTTATATATGTGGGTCTTTGGTTATTCGGGTTTTCTCCCAAGTAAAATTGGAAGTGTCTTGGCAGCATTTCGACGAAGTCTCATTCGTCATCTTCAGGGTGGTTTACTCGGCTTTGTGCTTCTAGGAGCAATGTGAGATCACAGCTGTTTCTTCCTTTTTAACTGCCAGTGTGGGTGTGAGTTGATTGGTTAGGAGCTTGGCTGCGTTCTGATTGGGTGGAGGTGTGTTCTGATTGGTTGGGGGTTTGTGCTCGGCTTAGTCTGAGTTGCTGGGGGATTTGAGCTGGTGAACTGCGTTGCTGTTGTTTGGCTTCGTGTTTGTGGCCATGCCAGCTCTTCATGGCGGGTGTCAGTCTGCTTCACGTATGGATTGGAGGGGTTTAAAGTGGCTAATGATGCAGCTGCGGTCTGGCTTCTGGTCCTTGGTCTGCCTCATCCTCCGTGTGGGATTGAGTCTGCTTTCTGCGTGGATGTGTGGTGGTGACATCCTGTGTGGCTCTCATGAGTGTGGCTCTGGTATCATTCCTCGTGTTAGGGACTCATTTGTCGATAAGGGCGGGTTTCCAAATGACTGGTAGGCGGGAGGTATCGTCTCGTTTGTTCATGCTGTGTGGCCATTTTTCTATCTCGATGGCTTCTCTGATGATTCTGTTGTTAAAAATGTTCAGCTTTGGCGATAGTTCTGGTCTTTTTAAAGTCAATTTCATGTCCTGTGGCTTTAAGGTGTTGGACCAGACTGGTGGCCAACCAGTCTCTCTGCGCCCTGCTCAGAGTCGGAACCCTGTCCAGGGTCCTCCACATCCTCCAGGGCCGACTCATAGGGCCCTTCGCTGTCGGAGTCTGGTGGCAGTTCCAACAGCTCCTGCTGGGCCACAACATGCCTGTTGGGTGACAGGCCCTTGTCCAGCCCTTCTTGAAGAAATTCCAGGATCGGGGCCACCAATACAGAGATGGGATCAGTGTCATCTTTGGAACCCCAGCCACAGAACGCATTCCATGTAGAGTCATAAATTCAGTTAGTGATGACTTCCTAGAGGCCTGGGCTGTCTATTACTTTACTGGAGAAATTGTCCAGCCTCAGTACTCAGGTGTTAATGCCAAACGGTCAGTTGGAGCCATTGCAGATCTGGGTGGATTCGTTAGTTTACTTTATTGTCATTGCACTTCGTACAACAAAATTGAATGTGCTCTTCAGTGTGCAATGATAGATCAGGTTGTGCTTTGTTAATGAATCATGCACAGTCATTAAGCACAACATCAGGATCAAGACTCCCTAAATGAGAGAGATTCTGACTTGAGGAATCCTCCAAAGCTGGGACACCGAAAAGTTGACCAGGTCAGCAAATCATGCCCTTCTGGGCCAGTGGGGAGCCAGGAGCAGGACCTCTGCTCTCCACCACACCTTCCCGATTACCCCTGGAATGAGGGGAAGTGGAGGGAGGCTTATAATAGCCCTCGGGACCACTGAATGAGGAGTGCATTGACCCCTTTCACCACTAGTGTTGCAAACTTGGTATAGAACCTGAATAGCTGGCTGTTTGACAGGGTGGCGAATAGGCTCAGGATCTGGAGGCCGAACCGTTCTGACAGCTCCCTGAATAGGTTGGGATGCAGGCTCCACTCTGTGGGTCTGTTGAGTTAGTCCGCCTTGCAAATTCGTTGTTCCCGAGACTTTAGGCAAATGCTCTCGATACCACCCTGTCAAGAAAAACTTGAAAGGAAGACTTTAATTGCATGCACTTAACACCTTACATAAGAATGACACAATGAAAGAGATACACTCAAGTACTTACTTGTGTTATGGGTTTTGTGGTTGAAGATGGCTTCCAGACTAATCAGTTGAACTTTTCTTGGTCTTCACTTGTGGACCATCAGCCGATGGTGTGCTTTTTGCATCTTGGAGCGAAGGGAAAGGGACGTGACAAACGGGTATGCAACAGCAACCTTTATTGAGAACAGAGTGACTACGATTCAACGTGGCGTGGTTCGCGCCAAACATTTATACCCCCGGGTTTGAACGAGGAGCCAATGGGCCGTCGATTAGCTCGACCAATCGGGGCGAGGATTGAACCGGCTCCGCCCGGGAACCAATCAGAAGGGGAGTCCTTTATCCCCGCGCTTGTATTTCCCGCGCTAGTATTCAACACCCCTCCCCCCCCTAGTCAAAGAGTTCCCTTAGGAAGGCAAACATAGTCTTGTAAATAGGTGGGACGGCGACGTTCTCGTCCCGACCTTCGTAGCTCCCCGGCGGTTGTCGTCGGGGGGGGGCCGCCGGCGGAGGTGTGTCTGTGGCGGGGCGGTGAATCTGCGACGCGGCCTCGTGAGATGGCGCTGGCCCCCGGCCCTGTGCCCAATGTCCATTTGTCCGGGGTGGCGTCTCCGTGGCAACAGGAGTGTCCGACAGCGGCCCCGCGCAGTCTGGTTGGGGTGTAGGTTCAGAGTCTCGATAAGGGCTTCGAGGAAGGGAGTAGCCGGGTGAGGCGCGTCTGTCCGAAAGGTTCGTATCGGCTGGTCCCCCGTTCCCCGGGTGGAGGCGGTCCGTTGGGGGGAAGGTCATCGAGGGTGGCTCGTGCTGAGAGTGGGTGTCTGAGAGGCTCGGGCCGTCTGTTTCCGTGGGGAGGCGTCGCCTTAACTGGTCCACGTGGCGCCTCCATTGTGTTCCGTCGGCCAGACCGACCCTGAAGGAACAGGGGCCGGTCAGAGCTGTGATGGTTGCGGGAACCCACCGTGGATCCCCAGAAAAGGAGCGGGCCCATACAGGATCCCCTAACTTAAACGCGTGGGAAGGGAGGGCCCCCAGGTTGCTCGGCAGATCCCCTGCGTAAAGTGGATGGAGCCTGTCTAAGGAGGTTCGCAATCTCCTACCCATCAAGAGCTCCGCGGGACTTTTATTAGTCGTTGGGCAGGGTATGGAGTGCTGGCTCAAGAGGTAAGCTGCCACTCTTTCTTGCCAGTCGCCCTGGTCCATGCGGCCCAAGGCTTCTTTGGCTGAGCGAACTGCGCGCTCCGCCCGGCCGTTACTAGCTGGGTGATAAGGGGCTGTGGCTGCGTGTCTGATTCCTTGTTCGGCCAGGAATTCTTGGAACGTGGTGGAGGTAAACTGGGGCCCATTATCTGAGACTATCACATCCGGTAACCCATGGGTGGCGAACATCTTACGAAGGGCCCTCACTGTACTCTCTGCTGTGGTGGAGGTCATGATTACCAGCTCCACCCACTTGGAGTAAGCATCGACTACTATCATGAAGTTTCGGCCGTGGAAGGGGCCGGCGAAGTCAATGTGTAAACGGGACCATGGGCCTCTAGGGATTTCCCACTCCCGGGGGGCGGCTGTGGGGGAATTCGGCCTAGAGTTTTGGCAGATCCTGCAGCGGCCTACGTAGTCTGCAATTTCCGAATCTAGCAAGGGCCACCACACATAGCTACGGGCTAAGGCTTTCATTCGCGCTATGCCTGGGTGGTTTTTGTGGAGTGCGGGCAGGATTCGTGCCCGCAGGGCTGTGGGGATCACTACCCTGTCCCCCCAGACAAGACAACCCCCGTGTAGGGCGAGTTCTGCTTGTCGTGCTTTAAATGGTCGGAATCCTTCCGCTACCTTTTCCGTGGGCCAACCCCTCAAGACCCATGAAGCTACTTGGGATAGGACGGGGTCGGCCTTTGTGCAAGCTGCGACGTCCGCGGCAGAGACGGGGAGGTCGGATTCGGCGATGGACAAAATAGAGAGAGCGGGCACGTGGGCTGTGTCCGTCTCTGGCAAGGGGCAACGGCTCAGGGCGTCTGCGTGCCCTAGCTGCTTACCCGGACGGTATAACAGCGTATACGAATACGCCGTTAGGAACTCCGTCCAGCGTGTCATGCGGGGAGACAAAATGGGGGGGGTTGGCTTGTCGCCTGCCAGTAGCCCCAGGAGTGGCTTGTGATCCGTGACAAGGGTGAAATTCCTACCATAGAGGTAGTCATGGAACCGCTTAATGCCGGACACTGCAGCCAGGGCTTCTTTATCGATTTGGCTGTAGTTCCGCTCCGTGGAGGAGAGTGTCCGGGAATAGAAGGCTATGGGGGCCTCTGAGCCGTTCGGGAGGGCATGGCTCAGGACCGCCCCTATGCCATAGGGAGAGGCGTCGCAAGTCAGCACTAGGGGCATCCTGTCGCTATATTGAATTAGGACTGCCGACGAGGTCAAAATGTCTTTTATAGCCGCGAACGCGTGCGCTTCACGGCTACCCCATTGCCAGGCCGCTGACCGGTCAAGCAGTCGGTGTAGCGGCTCAGCTAGCGACGCCTTGTGGGGAATAAACGGGGCGTAGAAATTTAAAAGCCCCAGGAACGCCTGCAATTCCGCCCTAGAGGTGGGTGCAGGTGCGTTTTTGATGGCGGCAACTTTGGAAGGAGTGGGGTGGATGCCTTGGGCATCAATGAGGAAACCCAAGAATTCTACTTTGGGAACAGCAATTTCGCATTTGCTGCGCTTTAGTTTCAGTCCTGCCTCCCTAAAACGTGTGAGGACCTCCCGCAGTATTTTCAGGAGTTCCGAGTGGCTGGGGGCTGCGACCAGGACGTCGTCGAAGTAGGGAACGACGCCTGGGAGCCCGTGGAGCAACCGCTCCATGAGGCTCTGAAAAATCCCCGGGGCAACCGAAACGCCGAATTAGAGGCGGCGGCAACGGAAGGCCCCGCGGTGGGTGACGATGGTCTGGGCTGTAGCCGCATCGTCGTCTACGGGAAGCTGCTGGTAGGCCTGTGCCATATCTAGCTTGGCGAAAATGCGGCCTTGCCCTAAGGAGTGGAGTAGGTGTTGCACTACGGGGACCGGATATGGATTTGCCTGCAGGGCCAAATTGATGGTCGACTTATAGTCGGCACATATTCTCACCGATCCGTCGGGTTTGACCGGGAGGACTATGGGGGTTTCCCAACGGGCGTGATCTACGGGCTCGATTACCCCCTGCTCTATAAGCTTATCAAGTTCAGCGTCTACCTTTGCTCTCAATGCGAAGGGGACCCTGCGTGCCTTCAGCCTAATGGGAGCGACCTGGGGATCGAGGCAGAGGGAAATGGGGGTGCCCTTATAACAGCCCAATTTCCCATCGAACACATCTGCGAACTCGTCTAGAACGCTATCTACGGTAAGGGGAACTACCCTGTGCACCCCCTCTATGGTGAGGCCCAAGGCGGGAAACCAATCCAACCCAAGGAGAGCGGGCAGATCGTTCCTGACGATTAGAACTGGGAGTTTCCCCTTAAAGTCTCCGTATTCCACTCGGATGTGGAATATTCCTGCCGTGGGAATCCCCTTTCCCTGGTAGTCTAGGAGGGAGACCCCGACGGGGCGCAATTTGCTCTGGGGAACCCCGGGACAAAGGCGGGAAAACAGGGCCCAAGATAGGAGAGAACGGGAAGACCCGGAGTCCACCTCCATTCGACAAAGCTGACCTTCGAGACGGACGGCGGTGCTGATTTTGCGATCGCCGGCGGGAACGTGGGAAGCCTGGTAGACCACGCAGTCGGCGCTGGAGGGCTGGTAGGTTGAGTGGCAGTCCTCAGCTCGCCTCGCAGGACGTGGCTGTTGGCGGCGTTGCGGTGCCTGGCGCTGGTCGCTGGGCTGCATGAACGATGGGGCTGGCACGAGAGCCCGGCAGACCCTGGCGAGGTGTCCTTTTCCTCGGCAGCGGCGGCAGACGGCAGAACGGAACGGGCAGGATGTGCGGCTGTGGCGGCCGCCGCATCCGCGGCAAGGTGCGTTTGAGGCTGGCTGAGCTGGCGTCGGTGGTTGCTGGTGTGGCCTCCGCTTCGGCTGCGTCCTCATTTGTCCGACGGTTTCCTCCTCCTCGTCTTCAGCAGGAGAGAGGTCGTCGACGAGGTTCGTCTGGGTGGAAGGCCCCGCGGCGGTTTACGCGGGGGTTTTCAGCTGGAGGCGTTCGATGTCGGCCGTGGATTGTTCGGAGAGCTCCGCTGCTCGCGCGGTCTCCACGGCTTGCACCAAGGTGATTTTGTGGTTCCGGAGCATTCGGCTGCGCAAATGCGCGTCGCGGACCCCGCATACAAACTGCTCTACGAGGTTCTCCTCCAGGTCTGCAAAATCGCACTGGGCGGCCACGGTGCGCAAAGCCTCTAGAAACTGGCTGATGGATTCGTTGGGCTTCTGCACTCGGCGGCGGAAGGTGAAGCGGCGTGCGATCAGAGAGGGTGAGGGAGCGTAGTGGTTCCTCAGCCTGGACATCAGCTCGTCCCACCCGAGTTTGTAGGCTGGCCTCGGGGCGGCCAGGGCTCTCGCAGAGGCGAACATGGAAGGCTCACAGCAAGACAAGAAGAAACTGCATTTCTCCTCGTCGGTCTGTGCCTGGTTCCTCGATGCGATTAAGTAGCACTCGAAACGCTCCATGAAGCCGTCCCATGATTCTCCGGCGGATCCGAATGGCGCGAAAGGAGGAAGCGCTGATGCCATCGTGGTGTGGAGCCAGAGAGGGGGAAGGAAGAGGGCGGAGAAAATTTTGCGTTCGCTGCCGGAGTTCTCAGCCTGAGATAACGTTCGTGCTGATTCAGACGCGGTGGCAGCTGGCTTGTTCTACTCCGTGGTCGCGGGAATCGGTATCCCACCTTCGTCGCCAGTTTTGCATCTTGGAGCGAAGGGAAAGGGACGCGACAAACGGGTATGCAACAGCAACCTTTATTGAGAACAGAGTGACTACGATTCAACGTGGCGTGGTTCGCGCCAAACATTTATACCCCCGGGTTTGAACGAGGAGCCAATGGGCCGTCGATTAGCTCGACCAATCGGGGCGAGGATTGAACCGGCTCCGCCCGGGAACCAATCAGAAGGGGAGTCCTTTATCCCCGCGCTTGTATTTCCCGCGCTAGTATTCAACAGTGCTCTGAGCCAATTTTTGACTGTAGGAATTGGGTCCCATCTCTTAACAGGCATGACAACAACACTTATTGTCATCAGATTACTAATGTTTGGAACAGTTGGGGGGGGGGGTTTCCTTTGTTCTGAACGTAAGAGGTTCATTTTTCAGAACCCACCTTTCTTCTCCTGACAATATCTCCAGCTTTTTTGATACTGTCAGGGATTTTGTAGTTCTTTGGATCTTTTGAGTACATTTTCCAAAAAATCTCTGTAGTCGTTCAAATTAATTTCATAATTAAACATTTCATCAAATTCAATCAATCTTCCTCTGCTTCTGCTCATGGAATTGACTACATATTCAGTAAAATGTGTTTTTATTTTCCATTTTTCATTTTCGTACAGTCACATATATACTGTGCATAACCGGGGCCATACAACATTAAACAATAAACACAGCAATTCCTCTTGTCAACAGTACCCCCCCAAAATAGAAACCCAATGTACCTCTTAGACCCTCCATACACCTCTTTCTTTCTCCCCCCTCCAACTTTCCATCTTCCATCATTCCCCTCTACCCTACTTCCCCTCCCCCTCTACCACTCGGAATTGACTACATATTCAATGTTCCAGTAATCCGGCTCCAAATATGTGAGAAATTGTAATTTATTGGCAATTGGCTACTTGGTTTTAGATGTTTGAAATCCATCAATTTAGCAATTAGCAATTTAATGGGTTTATATGCACCCAATCCCGGGGGGGGGGGTACTCAGGGCGGCTTACAAGTACGAATAAAATAAAATAACATACAGGGGAAGAACGTAAAACAATACGACATACATTTTAAAAATACAACATACATTCGGGTTAATTGGGGGTTGACCTGATTTGAGTCAGCAACCCCAGTCCTGCTGGAACAGCCAGGTTTTGGTGGCTTTTTGGAAGGCTTCAAATTGGTGATGATGTTCTCTAAAAGATTTTCAAAAGGAAGTGCAACAAATAGTTGATTTTGAACAAATTTTATATTTTGGAAGGCTACTGAAGTTATCATTCCATCAACCTTTTTTTCATATGGGCCCTTTCTCCGTCTAAGCATTTCAAATGCTTTAATTGGTCTCAGCACAAAGTTTTTTTAAGCTGCCTATCTGTCGCAACTTGGCAGCCTGGGACTGGGCTGGTCGTGGTTTGGTGGTCGTGACCGAGTGGGAGTCGCTTGTGACCGGGTGGGAACGGCCAAGTCAATGTCACTGAATTCTTTGCCCCAATGAATGACCTACAGAAAGAAGATACAAAAAAGTAAATTTATTATTTTGTGCATTTGCTAGTTAAATAAGAATAAAAAAACAATAATTAAAGAGCTACATACAGAAAGAAGATGACTGTCCTTATCTGTCTTCAACATCACTGATCACGTTGCTCCAATGAATGGCCTGCACAAAAAAGAAAAACTTGAAAGGAAGACTTTAATTGCATGCACTTACACCTTACATAAGAATGACACAATGAAAGAGATACACTCAAGTACTTACTTGTGTTATGGGTTTTGTGGTTGAAGATGGCTTCCAGACTAATCAGTTGAACTTTTCTTGGTCTTCACTTGTGGACCATCAGCCGATGGGGTGCTCTGAGCCACTTTTTGACTGTAGGAATTGGGTCCCGTCTCTTAACAGGCATGACAACAACACTTATTGTCATCAGATTACTAATGTTTGGAACAGTTGGGGGGGGGGGTCCTTTGTTCTGAACGTAAGGGGTTTATTTTTCAGAACCCCCCTTTCTTCTCCTGACAATATCTCCCGCTTTTTTGATACTGTCAGGGATTTTGTAGTTCTTTGGATCTTCTGAGTACATTTTCCAAAAAACCTCTGTAGACGTTCAAATTAATTTCATAATTAAACATTTCACCAAATTCAATCAATCTTCCTCTGCTTCTGCTCATGGAATTGACTACATATTCAGTAAAATGTGTTTTTATTTTCCATTTTTCTTTTTCATACAGTCACATATATACTGTCCATAACCGGGGCCATACAACATTAAACAATAAACACAGCAATTCCTCTTGTCAACAATACCCCCCAAAATAGACACCCAATATACCTCTTCCACTCTCCATACACCTCTTTCTTCCGCCCCCCCCTACAACTTTCTATCTTCCCTCCATCATTCCCCTCTACCCTACTTCCTCTCTCCCGATCCACTCCCTCCCTTCCTTCTCACCCTCCCTCCCATCCTCTCTCCCGCCCTCTCTACCCATCTTTCTTCTATCCCACTCTTCCTCCCCTTGGTGTATTTCTATTATATGTCAATGTATTCAGCTTGTCCTATTTTTACAGAGAAATTAAAGAGAAACAGTATACATGTGAAATCGCATTACATTGAAATCTAACACATAGTATATATCCCCCCCCCAAACACCCCCCCTCCCTCCGCCCATGAGCTTCTGCTCATGGAATTGACTACATATTCAATGTTCCAGTAATCCGGCTCCAAATATGTGAGAAATTGTAATTTATTGGCAATTGGCTACTTGATTTTAGATGTTTGAAATCCAACACCCTTTGCTTCAAATCTGTGATGATGTTCTCTAAAAGATTTTCAAAAGGAAGTGCAACAAATCGTTGATTTTGAACTAATTTTATATTTTGGAAGGCTTCTGAAGCAATCGGTTCGTCAATCTTTTTCATGTGGGCCATTTCTAAGCATTTCAAATGGTTTAATTGATCGCAGTATCAAATTTTCGGCCTTGATGTGTTTCTCCCTTGCAGGTCATTTAACAGAAGACAAATGCCATGCCTGGGAATTTTTCATTGCCCAGAAAAAAACTGGTGTAGCGCTGGATAAACACGCCACACAGCTATGGTTGACCTTGGTCCCAAAACTCTTGCAGGGTGTATGGAAAGTGCTGTGTATCTTGTCAAGGAATATTTTGAAGTGGTTGATGTCTTTTATGGAAGTCATCCAGCACAAGTGAAGGTGATGGTTCAAGCAGTTCCAGATTACAATGTTAGGGAAATCTTTAGCTATTCTGGTGCTAACTCCAGATGTTGTCCCGAGCATAACGTTGGCACCATCACAGCAGAATACCATTAAATGCTTTCACAGATATTCTTTGGTAAACCCAATTTCATGCAAGCTTCCCATCGCTGCAGAACATATGGTCTCCATGTCTTTTTTCTCCAATTCCACCAGCGGCGTTGCTGGTTTGTTGGGCATTCTGAATCCTCAACGTTAACAAAAACCATCACAATTGCTTTCATTGATAGCATTGAGGCTTCATCAATTATCAAACACACTTTCAGATTCTATGCAGTGATGCTGGTAAACTGTTGGTTTCCATTTCTTTTGCTGTGAAATTTTAACTATTTTCACTGCAGCTCCGTGAATGCAATACTACTATCAGATCTACTTCAAATGCAGTTAGCAATTCCACCTATTTATTTATTTATTTAAAGCTTTTTTATTTATTTATTTAAAGCTTTTTTATTTATTTATTTAAAGCTTTTTTATTTATTTATTTAAAGCTTTTATATGCTGCCCAATCCCAAAGGACTCCGGGCGGCTTACAAAGGAAATAATAAAAAACATAAAAACAATACAATTTAAAACAACAGTCATCCCTCATAAATTCATTCTAGTCGGGGCCGGACCTCAACAGTGAGGTCAATAGCTCCAGGCCTGCCTGAACAGCCAAGTTGTTACGGCTTTCCTGAAGGCCATCAGAGTGGGTATGGTCCGGATTTCCGGGGGGAAGCTGGTTCCAAAGAGTCGGAGTAGCCACCGAGAAGGCTCTCCTCCGAGGTCCGCCAGCCGACATTGTTTGGCTGACGGCACCCGAAGGAGGCCCAATCTATGGGCCTCCTTCAACATCTGAGAATAGTTTACAGAGTGTAAACGAAGAAATGCTTTGTGAGATAAATGTTTTTCAGTTGACCTATCTGCTGATTTTGTTATAGCATCCTGTTTCCGTTATTTAATGTTGTAGTTGTAGTTTATTCAATTTGTATGCCTGCCCATTCCTGCAAATGGTGTGATGTTTTGATTTAAAATGTTCCTTCATTTTTTCCCTGAGAGATGCTTGCTGGTCTTCTTTACTTGTCCCTGCTGCCTCGATCTGGAAATGTTTCAATTCTCCGGAAACATGAACGCCTTTCTCTAATGAGAACCTGTGTTTCACATAGTACTCGCCTAACTTTTTGTCTGAAACTTCCAGACCATCATACTTCTGGAGGTCTCTGTATTGCTGCAAAGTCCAGCTGTCAGGAAGACTTTAAGTTGAGGATTAGGATTAGGATTTATTTCATTTATATGCTGCCCTTTTCCCCGAAGGGGAGTCAGGGCGGCTCACAACTCAATCATATAACGAAAGTTATATTATAAAGAATTGAAATTGATTTGTTGTTAATTTCATTCTTTCCTGTTTGTTGATTGCTACTACAATCATTACTTTCTTTCCGTTTAGTAGTTCCAGATTTCAACCAGCGATCCATAATCTCTGTTAGGGATAAAAATTGTATTTTATAAAAATAATCAAAATCAGTGGAACTTATTAAAGCACAATAACAGGCGCCCGGAACTAACTATTAAAGAAGTAAGTTGTCTCTGTAACGAAGTGCAGTATATTCACGCCGTGTCACGCCTCACAAGACTGTCTAACCGTTAGATAACACTGCAATTCTCCGGCGTTTAAACAGCTCTGCGGCTCAACGTCAACTGTTAATGTTCCCGCAGTTTAAAAATGGCCGAACCCAAGCTGCACGAAGGATGCGCAGAAGTTCCCGCCATAATGAGTTGCGATACGATGTACGATGGCCCCAGTTCCCATGTAAAAACTGCGATACGCGCCTATTTCTTTCCTTGTTCTGTGGGCGCAGCTAAGCACAGTGCAGTGGATATTCCCACGTGATCCCCACCAAACTCCGTTGCAACGCGTACCCCCACCAAACTCTTCCTGTACCCCTGGGGGTACGCGTACCACACTTTGGGAAACACTGCTCTAGTAGTTCGATACCTACCACGTTTGGTAATCCTTCTCATTACAGTGCCGCTCACCGGGTTGGAGCGGATCATGCATGTCCCTTCCCAGCCTGGCCTTAATTGTTGTATATCAGTGACCGATGCCCATCCCCAAAACAAAGGAGGCCCACAACCCAGTGTTATTCCTGGTATCACCTTAATGTTACCCCCCCTTTTGTGCATTGTAATGGCACATGCCTTTTCTAAGTATGTATCCTACATGTCGACAGGATGATTTGTGTGACGTCATGTACATCAAGTGCCCTTGACAATCCTGTCAAAGACTTGAGGAAATTGACAAGGATGAGGCAAAACACCGATCCAGCATTCAGCCTAAAGGTGATTGGGGGATGCCCTTTCCAATTTCCAATTTAATAAAATTTGTATGCCGCCCACTCCCTAGGGACTCTGGGTGGCTTACAGATGAAAAACATTTAAAAATTTAAAAATAAAGATACATAATTAAAATTGCACATCATCCATTCAGTGTAGGTGGGGCTGGACATAGATCAACAGCCCCAGGCCTGCCGGAACAGCCACATCTTGGTGGCTTTACGGAAGGCCGGGAGAGTGGTAAGGGTCCGGATCTCTACGGGTAGATCATTCCACAGGGCCGGCACAGCTACAGAGAAGGCTCTCCCCCGGGGAGTCGCCAGCCGGCATTGTCCGGTCGACATCACCCAGAGGAGGCCCAACCTGTGAGATCTAGTTGGTCATTGGGAGATATGTGGCAGGAGGCGGTCTCTCAGGTAGCCAGGTCCTAAACCATGTAGGGCTTTAAAAGTAACGACTAGCACCTTGAAGCACGTTCGGAGACCAATAGGGAGCCAGTGCAGCTCATGGAGGATGGGTGTAACATGGGTGTATCTAGGTACCCCCAGTATCACTCACGCGGCTGCATTCTGAACACTCTTCAGGGGCAGCCCCATGTAGAGCGCATTACAGTAGTCGAGCCTTGAGGTGACAAGGGCATGAGTGATCATTTGGAGTGCCTCCCGGTCCAGGTAGGGCCGCAACTGGTGCACCCGTTGAACCTGGGCAAAAGCTCCCCTGGTCACAGCTGATAAATGATGTTCTAATGTCAGCTGTGGGTCCAGGAGAACACCCAAGTTGTGGGCCCTCTCTTAGGGGTGCAAAATTTCACTCCCCAGGTGTAAAGGTGGAATATCTGGACTATTTTGGGGGGGCAGCATCCAAAGCCACTCAGTCTTGTCAGGGTTGAGCGCAAGCTTGTTCATTCCCATCCAGACCCTGACAGCTTCCAGGCACTGGCACATTACTTCCACCGCTTCACTTAGTTGGTACGGGGCGGACAGATACAGCTGGGTATCGTCCACATACTGGTGGTATTTAATCCCGTACCTACGAATGATCTCACCCTAAAATAGATGCTTTACTTCAGCGTATTTCATGTGCAGACTTCCTTTCTCGCTGACTAATAACCCGTGTGTCTACCCACACATGTCCTAAAAGCAAACCTTGCTTAATATCATGAAACCCTAGTTTGGTTCAGGCTTGAGGCCTACTTCGGTTCAGCCTGCCACCTTACTTTACTCCGAGACACCACCCATGTGACCGGATGGGAGTGGCTTGCCACCCATGTGACCGGATGGGAGTGGCTTGCCACCCATGTGACCGGATGGGAGTGGCTTGCCACTCATGTGACCGGATGGGAGTGGCTTGCCACCCATGTGACCGGATGGGAGTGGCTTGCCACCCATGTGACCGGATGGGAGTGGCTTGCCACCCATGTGACCGGATGGGAGTGGCTTGCCGCCCATGTGACCGGATGGGAGTGGCTTGCCGCCCATGTGACCGGATGGGAGTGTCCAAGACGATGTCACTGAATTCTTTCCCCCAATGGATGAACTACAATATGATTAAAATAAGTACAAAAACAATAAAAGAGCTACTTACAGATGGAAGATGCCTGTTCTTGCCAGTCTTCAGAATCACGGACGCCAATGAATGGGCTGCACAAAGAAGAGACACAGAAAGCAAAACTTTAATTGCATGCACTGCATTGGGATGAAACCAGCACACAAAATAATAGAAAAGGAAAATTACTCTCCTTTTTTGCGTCTTCTGCACCACCGCCTCACCATCTTGCTCCAAAAACCAGCACAAAGGAGCGACACAGAAAGAAACGCCTTAATTGCTGGCACTTCACTATCTCAAGGAGGAACACAACACAGAGCACACCACACCCAGCAATAAAGACAGGTACTTACAGGGGAAGCATCGCTGGCTTGCCGGTCTTCTGCACACCACCGTATTACATTTAGGTTGAGGTTGATTGGCTTTGCTTGGCTCAGAAAACCTGCACAAAGGACAGACACAGAAAGAAACGCCTTAATTGCTGGCACTTGCACCTTACATAAGAATAACACAATGAAAGAGATACACTCAAGTTCTTACTTGTCTTATTGCTTTTCTGGTTGTCGATATCTCCATACTGTTCTTAGGCTTCCCGATTCCTCTCTTGCAGCTTTCTTCGTCTTTATGCGTGGATCATCAGCCGTGTGGTGGTGCGCTCTGAGCCAAACTTTAACTGTAGGAATTGGGTCCCATCTCTCAACAGGTATGCCAACAACACTTATCACCATCAGGTTACTGATGTTTGGAATGGTTAGGCTTGTTCTTTGCTCTGAACATATGAGGTTCATTTTTGAGAACCCCCGTTTCCGCCTCTGCGGAACTAACAGCAATTGTCCTGACAATGTCTCTAGCTCTTCTGACAGTGTCAGGAATTTTGTAGTTCTTTGGATTTTTCAGCACATTTTCCAAAAAATCCCTGTAGTCGTTCAAATCAATTTCATAATTAAAAATACGGCCAAATTCAACCAATGCTTCCTCTCCATCAGCCCATGGAACGACTACATCTTTCATGTCCCAGCAATCTGGCTCCAAATAGGTGATAAAGTGTAACTTTTGTGCTGCTGGCAATAGGCTACCTGTTCTTAGATGGTCACAATCCATCAGCCTTTTCTTTAAATTGGTGATGATGCTTTCCAAAAATTTTTCACGGGGAAGGGCAACAAACCGTTGATTTGTAGCTAAATTCATGTTTTGGAAGGCTTGTGTTTTTAGCAATTCAACAAGTTCTTTCTCATATGTGCCCTTTCTCTGTAGTAGCACTTCAACACCACCGATTGTTCGCAACACTAGCTTTTCGGCCACGATGATATTTGTCGCTCTCTCCTGTAGGGCATCTGACAGGGCAGCAATCTGATGTAGGATGTCAATCATCAGGGCCAAATCCTGCAAAAAAATTAAATTTTGAAAGCGGGAAGCCATGCCTGGGAACCTTTCGTTGCCTTGAAAAAACTGATATAGCGCTGGATAAGCACGCCACACAGCCATGGTTGCCCTTAAACTACAGGCAGCCCATCTTGGTCCCAAAACTCTGCCAATCTTCACTATTTCGATGCCCAATTGCGCAGAAATTTGGAAGAGGTCCTTCTGGTTCTTGCAGGATTTGTGGAAGATGGTGTGGACTTTATCCAGGAAGATCTTAAAGTTGTTGACCACCCTTCTCTTATTGCATCATCCAGCACAAGTTGCAGGCGGTGGTTCAAGCAGTGCCAGATGATGCTTGGGAATTCTTGAGTTATTCTGGCGCTGACTCCAGATTTTCTTCCAAGCATAACGTTGGCGCCATCGGAGCAGAAAGCGATTAAGTTCTTCCGTAGATAGTCGGTGGTGAATCCAACTTTGTGCAAGCTTTCCATTGCTGCGGAATATATGGTCTCCGCATCTTGTCTCTGTAATTCCAGAAGCTCAACGAAGATGGTTGCTGGGCATTCTGGATCCTCAACTCTAACAAAAACTATCAGCACTGCTCTCATTGAAAGTGTTGAGGCTTCATCAATTATTAGGCACACCTTTCGATTATTTGCAATAATCATTGAAAACACCATGCTCTTGATATGTTTCGCAATGAAGTCAACAATTTTTACTGCAGATCTTCGTGAATGCAAGCCAACTCCAACATCCACTCCAAGCGTATTCAGCAAATTTACTTGCGCTTCGATGTCTGAGAACGGATTACATCTCTGCGCCGGATCGTAAACGGTGGAAAATATTGTGCAAGTACTGGATAAATGTTTCTCAGTTGACTTATCCAGGGATTTGGTGAAAGCTTCCTGCTCCTGTTGCTTACTGGTCTCCACGCAAATAAGGTGTTCCTTTGACTGAAAATGTTCCCTTAATTTTTTTCTCAGCGATGCTTGTTGTACATCCTTGCTTTTCCCTGCTGGTGACACCTGGAAATGTTTCCACTCTTTGGAAACATGAATACCTTTCCACCCGTTCAAGCAAAACAATTTGTCAAGTCTGGGCTTGCAGGATGGGCAGAATAGTGGAAATGCAAACTGGGATGTTTTTTCTTTTTTATACATTAGTTAATTGAACATACTTCATCATTTATACCACATTCACAATCTTTACAGAGCTCCAGTATCAGTATCACCCATAATTACATAACAGTTATTTCATTCTTCTTCCTTTCCAATTATATACATCACTGTTCTATAAGTTGTGAATATTCATAAGTATATATGTTTCCTTTTAACTTTAATATGGCTATTACAATTGTCTTTCCAATAATCTACATCACTGTTCTATAAATTGAATATATATGTCTTTGGTTATTCGGGTTTTCTCCTGCGTAGAATTGGAAGTATCCTGGCGACGTTTCGACGAAGTCTCATTCGTCATCTTCAGGCTGGTTTTCTTGGCTTCGTGCTTCCAGGAGCAATGTGAGATCGCAGCTGTTTCTTCCTTTTTAACTGCCAGTGGTGGTTTGAGCTGATTGGGTGGGAGCTAGGCTGTGTTCTGATTGGGTGGGGTTTTTTGCTCAGCTTAGTCTGAGTTGCCAGGGGATTTGAGCTGGTGAGCTGCGTTGCTGTTTTCTCGCTTCGTGTTTGTGGCCGTGCCAGCTCTTCATGGTGGGTGTCAGTCTGCTTCAGGTATGGTTTGGAGAGGTTTAAAGTGGCTAATGATGCAGCTGCGGTCTGGCTTCTGGTCCTTGGTCGTGCCTCATCATCAGTGTGGGTTTGATTCTGCTTTCTACGTGGATGTGTGGTAGTGACATCCTGTGTGGCTCTCGTGAGTGTAGGTCTGGTGTCATTCCTCGTGTTAGGGACACTCGTTTGTCAATAAGGGCGGGTTTCCAAATGGCTGGTAGGCGGGAGGTATCGTCTCGTTTGTTCATGCTGTGTGAGCGTTTTTCTATCTCGATGGCTTCTCTGATTATTCTGTTGTTAAAGTGTTCAGCTTTGGCGATAGTTCTGGTCTTTTTAAAGTCAATTTCATGTCCTGTGGCTTTAAGGTATATATATATGCAGATCTTGGCGTATTCAGATTTTTTCCTATGTAAGATTGAGAGTATCTTGGCGATGTTTCGGCGAGGTCCCACTCGCCATCTTCAGGCTGGTGTCTTCGTCTTCGTACTTGTGCGAGCAAAGCGTGATCGGCGCTGTCGTCTTTCTATATCTAAGTGGGTGTGGAGTGCTGGCTTTGTTGCTGTAAGTGGGTTGGTTGGCTGTGTTGTTACATCTTGATTAGTTGATGGAGTTGATGTTTGCAGATTAGTCAGCTGTTTCATAACATCCTGTGTGGCTGAGGTACTAGCTGTGTGCCCATTGTTCTTTTGTGTTGTAACGACCAGGGCGGTTGGCTGTGTGATGACATCTGTCATGTGCTGCAACATCCTGGGAGGGTTGGCTGCATTGTAACATCCTGAGCCTTTGCGTTGTAACCTCCTGAGTTCTTTTTTTTTTTTTTCATTTTTTATAGGGTTTTTTTTTGAGTTTATGATTCCAAAGTTTTATTTCTTTTAAAACACAAATATTTCATCATTCCTCAATCAGTAAACTTGACTTACTTGACTTAAGTCTTTAGCGTCGGTACGGCATCACCAATCCCTTCGCATGCATCCCGAATCAGCGGGATCCATGATTCTAGGCTGAGTACTACTTGAGCTCGCCGGGCCCAAGAGTCGACAGAGCCCCTTCTGTTGGAAAACGGTGGGCACCTCGAGAAGGCAGGGTTGTCTTGATAATGAGAGGCTATATTTTGCGCGTCAATTATCCTTTGCCCACATCAATCAGTAAAACATTGAAGTACAATTTTTTTGTATGCCCCTCCCTCCCTTCAACCCCCCAACCCCCCTCCTCCTCCACCACCACCCCGACTTCCCAGAACCCGTACACTGTATGGATTTTTAACAAACACAGTCTAAAATCTATTGAGAAAAAAGAAATTAAGAAATTAATGACATTCTACATTGACCTTAGCTTCTTCTTGCTGAACTAACTTTAAACAATTTAAATCATTTCTGATCTTAAGCATAGACTAACTGGAATTTCTTGGTCCCGTATTTATTTTGTATATAGTCAATCCATTTTTTCCAGTCTCGTTTATATCTCTCATTTGAATGATCTTTGAGATATGCCGATATTTTAGCCATCTCGGCTAAGTTTGTAACTTTCAATGTCCATTCTTGAGTTGTAGGCAAGTCTTCCTTCTTCCAGTATTGCGCCACCAACAGTCTTGCTGCCGTTATTAGATGCAGAATCAAGTTAGTCTCTACCACTGTAAAGTCAGTACATATACCTAGTAAAAATAACTGAGGAGTAAACTTTATCCTTCTTTCAAAGATATTTTGCATAATTCACCATATTTTTATCCAGAATGCCTCCTGAGTTCTGTGATGTAATGTCCTGAGCAGATTGTTGTGATGTAACCTCCCGGGCTTTGGTTTGGCTTCAAGTTTGCAGTCTGGCCACGTGTTCATGGTGTGTGTCAGTTTGCTTTGTGTGGTGGTCAGAGGGGGTGCAGCAGTTTGTGATGCCACCGTGGTTAGGCTTCTGGATGGTGGTTGCATTTCGTCTATGGGATGGGTTTGGGTTTGAGTCTGGTGAGGGTGATTGGTGGTGGTGGGGGCGTCCTGTATTGTTCTGGGTCCAGTGTCCGTTTTCGTGGTTGGGACTGGTTTTTTGACTAGGGCTAGTTTCCAGATGTCTGGTAGGCAGGAGGTATCGTCACGTTTATTCATATTGCGGGGATGTTTCTCTATTTCGATGGCTTCCGTAATTATTACCTTGTTGAAGTGTTCAGTTGTGGAGATTAATTTGGTTCCTTCAAAATCAATTTCATGTCCTGTTTCTTTAAGGTGCTGGAAAAGGAAGGAAGTTTTTTTCTTCTTTTCTGACTGCATTCTTGTGTTCTGCGATGCATGCATTTATTCTATTAGTTTGTCCAATGTATGTGGCTGGGCAGATTTTGCATGGTATTTCATAGATTCATCGACTGATTGTGGCATTTTATCCGATTTTGATACTTCTTCCTCAAGAGATTTCATAAAGTGGTCTCTTATCTTGGGATCTTGGAGGCTGTGAGTATTCAGTCGTTTTGGAGCTGGTTTATGCATTCTGTTTTGGAATTTAAGATGGAATTTGGCAGCCACTAAGGCATGATCGGTTGCAACATCGAGTCCCCAAAAGGACCTGCAGTCAGTAACTGATTTGCTCCATTTCTGCTTGATTAAAATATAGTCTATTTGGTTTCTAGTTGCTCCGTCAGGGCTTACCCACGTTTGAAGATGCCGCTTCTTATGGCAAAAGAACATGTTAGTAAGCATGAGCCGGTGGTGACTTGCTAGCTCAATGAGACGTTCGCCATTTTGACAGGTGTTGGTATGTGGAGTGTAACAGCCAGTTATTTTACCTTGTCTTCTGCTTCCACCAACTTGGGCGTTAAAGTCACCCGCTACGATCAGGAAATCCTTTCTGGGAATTAGTTGATAGTTCGTCTTCCAGTTGATGATAGAATTCTTCAATTGTCGCCTGATCATTAGCGACAAGTTTGTCCAATGTATGTGGCTGGGCAGATTTTGCATGGTATTTCATAGATTCCTTGGTTTTCCAGCTGGTTCTTGTCTTGACTGAAGGAATTGGGTCCCATCTTTTTACAGACAAGCCAATAACGCTTATTGTCATCAAATTACTAACTTTTGGAACAGTTAGGCAGTTCTTTGTTCTGAACATGTGAGGTTCATTTTTCGGAACCCGCATTTCCGCCTCTGCTGAGCTAACAGCAATTGTCCTGACAATATCTTTAGCTTTCCTGATACTGTCAGGAATTTTGTAGTTCTTTGGATCTTTGATTATTTTCCCAAAAATCTCTGTAGTCATTCAAATTAGTTTCATAATTAAAAATACTGCCAAATGCAACCAATGCTTCCTCTTCCTCAGCCCATGGAATGACTATATATCTTCAATGTTCCAGTTATCTGGCTCCAAATATGTGATAAACTATAACTTGTTTGCGGCTGGGCTACCTGTTCTTAGATGGTCGCAATCCATCAGCCTTTTTTTCACGTTGGTGATGGTGCTTGACAGAAGCTTGTCACGAGGAAGGGCAACAAATCATTGATTTGGAGCTAAATTGATGTTTTTGAAGGCTTGTGTTTTATTGATTGTTCGCAATACTAACTTTTCGGACAGAGTTTCAGAGTTTTGGGACCAAGGATCTTGGTCCCAAAACTCTGCCAATCTTCATAATTTCTATGCCCAATTGTTCGGAGATTTGGAAGAGATCTAGCTGAAATCTTCGAACACTCTTCAGGGGTAGCCCCATGTAGAGCGTGTTACAGTAATCCAGTCTTGAGGTGACGAGGGCATGAGTGACTATCCGAAGGGCCTCCCGGTCCAGATAGGGTCGCAATTGGTGCACCAGGCGAACCTGGGCGAAGGCCCCCCCTGGTCACAGCCAACAGGTGATGTTCTAATGTCAGCTGCGGATCCAGGAGGACTCCCAAATTGCGAGCCCTCTCTGAGGGACGTATAATTTCATCCCCCAGGCTGAGAGATAGAATAGCTGGACCATCCTTGGGAGGGAACATCAATAGCCACTCAGTCTTGTTGGGATTGAGTGCAAGCTTGTTCGTTCCCATCCAGACCCTGAAAATTTAAATTTTCAAAATGGGAAGCCATGCCTGGGAATCTTTCATTGCCCTGAAAAAACTGATGTAGCGCTGGATAAGCACGCTACACAGCTATGATTGCCCTTAATCTACAGGCAGCCCACCCTTTTCCCAAAACACTGCCAATCTTCACAATTTCTATGCCCAATTGTTCGGAGATTTGGAAGAGATCATTCTGGCTCTTGCAGGATTTCTGGAAAGTGGTGTGTATTTTATCAAGGAAGATCTTGAAGTGGTTAATCTGCTTCAGTTCTCTTATTGCATCATCCAGGACAAGTTTCAGGCGGTGGTTCAAGCAGTGCCAGATGACGATGTTTGGGAAGTCTTGAGATATTCTGGCACTGACTCCAGATTTTCTTCCCTGCATAACGTTGGCACCATCGGAGCAGAAAGCGATTAAACTCTTCCGTAGATATTCGGTGGTAAATCCAACTTTATGCAAGCTTCCCATCGATGCGGAATATATGGTCTCCACATCTTGTTTCTGTAATTGCAGAAGCCCAACGAAGACGGTTGCTGGGCATTCTGGATCCTCACAAAAACTATCAGCACTGCTTTCATTGAAAGTGTTGTGGCTTCATCGATTATTAAGCATACCTTTTGATTATTTGCAATAATTCTGGAAAATACGGTGGTCTTGATTTGGTTCGTAATGAATTCAACTATTTTCACTTCAGATCTCCGTGAATGCAAGCCAACTCCTACATCCACTCCAACCGTATTTAGCAAATTTACCTGCTCTTCGATGTCTGAGAATGGATTACATCTTTGCGCCAGATCGGAAAAAGTAGAAAATATTGTGCAAGTACTGGATAAATATTTGTCAGTTGACTTATCCAGGGATTTGTTTAAAGCTTCCTGACCACGTTGCTTACTGCTCTCCACACAAATAAGATGTGCTTTTGGTTGACAATGTTCCCTTAATTTTTTTCTGAGCGATGCTTGTTGTGTATCCTTGGTTTTCCCTGATGGCACCACCTGGAAATGTTTCCACTCTCTAGAAACATGAATACCTTTCTCTAATGAGAACGTGGGTTTTGCACAGTACCCACAACCCACCTTCTTGTCGGATACTGCCAGTCCATCAAACTTGTCCTTGAAGTGTCTGTATTGCTGCAAATTCCAGCAGTCAGGAAGTTGTGGAACTTGAGTGGAGTCAATGGACTTTCTCCGACCTCTAGTGGTGATAGTGGTCGTGCTGGTGGCACTTGTGGTGCTTGGGCTTGTGGTGCTGGTGACTGTTGTGGATCCGCTGATCCCTCAACTCTTGGTTTTTTGGAGAAGAAAGCGGTCATACTCTGTTGCCTCTTTCTCATTGTGCTAAGTAATACTAGCTGCTGCCAAAGAAATAAAACAATATTGGACTCAATTGTGGTTGTAAGCTGAGGACTACAGGTAACAGAAGGGACCTCTGCTTTCAACCAACACAATGTACAGTCTTTTCAGGAAGGATGAGAAACAGGAACGATATAAACAAACAGGAAAGATACAGTCTTTCATCCAAGAAGATAGTTCAAGAATGAATGTCATATACAGATTTTCTTTCCTTGAGGTTTTGTCTCCAGTTCTTTCTCTGTCTAAGCACTTCCAAAGCATTGATTGTTTGCAATACTAACTTTTCAGCCACGATGATATTTCTCTCTCTCCCCCTGTAGGGCATTTGACAGAAGAGAAATCTCATTTAGGATATCGATCATGGGGGCCAAATCCTTCAAATAATTTAGATTTTCAAAACGGGAAGCCATGCCTGGGAATCTTTCATTGCCCTGAAAAAACTGATGTAGCGCTGGATAAGCACGCCACACAGCTATGATTGCCCTTAATCTACAGGCAGCCCATCTTGGTCCCAAACTCTGCCAATCTTCACAATTTCTATGCCCAATTGTTCAAAGATTTGGAAGAGATCATTCTGGCTCTTGCAGGATTTCTGGAAAGTGGTGTGTATTTTGTCAAGGAGGATCTTGAAGTGGTTAATCTGCTTCAGTTCTCTTATTGCATCATCCAGCACAAGTTGCAGGCGGGTGGTTCAAGCAGTGCCAGATGACGATGTTTGGGAAATCTTGAGATATTCTGGCGCTGACTCCAGATTTTCTTCCCTGCATAACGTTGGCACCATCGGAGCAGAAAGCGATTAAACTCTTCGGTAGATATTCGGTGGTAAATCCAACTTTATGCAAGCTTCCCATCGATGCGGAATATATGGTCTCCGCATCTTGTTTCTGTAATTGCAGAAGCCCAACGAAGACTGTTGCTGGGCATTCTGGATCCTCACAAAAACTATCAGCACTGCTTTCATTGAAAGTGTTGTGGCTTCATCGGTTATTAAGCGCACCTTTTGATTATTTGCAATAATTCTGGAAAATACGGTGGTCTTGATTTGGTTCGTAATGAATTCAACTATTTTCACTTCAGATCTCCGTGAATGCAAGCCAACTCCCACATCCACTCCAACCGTATTTAGCAAATTTACCTGCTCTTCGATGTCTGAGAATGGATTACATCTTTGCGCCAGATCGGAAAAGGTAGAAAATATTGTGCAAGTACTGGATAAATATTTGTCAGTTGACTTATCCAGGGATTTGTTTAAAGCTTCCTGACCACGTTGCTTACTGCTCTCCACGCAAATAAGGTGTGCTTTTGGTTGACAATGTTTCCTTAATTTTTTTCTGAGCGATGCTTGTTGTGTATCCTTGGTTTTCCCTGATGGCACCACCTGGAAATGTTTCCACTCTCTAGAAACATGAATACCTTTCTCTAACGAGAACGTGGGTTTTGCACAGTACCCACAACCCGCCTTCTTGTCGGATACTGCCAGTCCATCAAACTTGTCCTTGAAGTGTCTGTATTGCTGCAAATTCCAGCAGTCAGGAAGTTGTGGAACTTGAGTGGAGTCAATGGACTTTCTCCGACCTCTAGTGGTGATAGTGGTCGTGCTGGTGGCACTTGTGGTGCTTGGGCTTGTGGTGCTGGTGACTGTTGTGGATCAGCTGATTCCTCAACTCTTGGTTTTTTGGAGAAGAAAGCGGTCATACTCTGTTGCCTCTTTCTCATTGTGCTAAGTAATACTAGCTGCTGCCAAAGAAATAAAACAATATTGGACTCAATTGTGGTTGTAAGCTGAGGACTACAGGTAACAGAAGGGACCTCTGCTTTCAACCAACACAATGTACAGTCTTTTCAGGAAGGATGAGAAACAGGAACTATATAAACAAACAGGAAAGATACAGTCTTTCATCCAAGAAGATAGTTCAAGAATTTGATAATTCATATGAAATTATGAATTGGTACTTAGGTCAGTCCAAGTAGCTATTCAGAAGTTAGTGGTTACAAGCAATAGTAAAGCAAGATATGGAATTAAAACCAGAAATATTTGTTGGCTATTTGAAAGGGAGTACAATATGTTTAATTTTACACATGTTAGCAGCTGCTGGAATTGTATTTGCACAACAGTGGAAAATCAGAGATATGAAAATGAATAAATATTAGAATGTGCAGGAATAAATAAATTGACAATTAAAATCAAGAAGGCTTTGAATACTTTTTCACATGGGATTGTTTTTACCAATTGCCAACTAACGGAAACAGAAATTAGAAATCCAAAAGTATGAAAGAAAACACCAATTACGTAAGGAAAGGTCCCTAAAATGTATAAGGAAATATTACTAGATCATTATTAATGTGTAGATAACCGTGGGACATTACACACCCACACAAAGTATGACAGTGCCAGGAAAACACCAAAAAATAAGAATCCCCCCCCCCCACAAGACTGCAAATGAAACCAGTTTTTTTCCCTAACCCTAAGGACAGGAAAGACAAAGCCGCTGGGATAAAAACCATCAAGGCATTGTGGGAAATTATAAAGGACAGTGCCAGGAAGCTCACAGAACCATCAACCACCTCAGAATTACCTAAACAATGAGGGTGAAACACACTAAATCTGGCAAAGTTGCCTTGTACCAACCTGGCCTGCCCATTGAAAAGCAGCCACTTTGAGATACATAAACCTGGTCTGAACACTTAAAAGCAACATATTGCATCACAAAGAAAACATTTGCAAAAAGGAATAACCTTTCTTGTTGTAAATATATTTTATAAACAATTTTTAAAAAATTCCTAAAAATAATTTTTTAAAAATATTCTATAAATTTAAAAAATCCTTAACCATTAAGTATTCCACCAGCAATAATTTATACTGTAACCATTTTAAGGTATTGTAGTTGTACCAGCAATAGTATATTGTAACCATTATTCCACACACAATAATTTAAATGAAAGCATTAAAAATATTCTGTACATAATAAATTAAAATAAAACGATTTAAAACAATTCTATGCACAATACATTTTAAAGTATTGAGTCTAGAATTTTTAAAAATGGTTTTTTAAAATTTATTTTGGATAGAATCTTTTTTTCAATAGTCTAAGACAATTTTAAAAACGAACACACAATAAATTGAAGTAAACCATTTTATTTCAATTTTTCAATTTCAATTTATTGGCATTTGTATGCCGCCCACTCCCATTAGGACTCTACAGGCAAAAACAAACATATATTGAAAAATCTAAGATAAAATACAAGTGTTAAAAATCAACAACATGCATACAGTTGGAGTGGGGCTGGATACTAATCAACAGCCCCAGGCCTGCTGGAACAGCCAGGTCTTCGTGTCTTTATGGAAAGGCCGGAAGAGTGGTGAGGGTCCGGATTTCTACGGGTAGATCGTTCCACAGGGCCGGAGCAGCAACAGAGAAGGCCCTTCCCTGGGGACCCGCCAACCGACTGACCGGCCAACAGCACCCGGAGGAGGCCCAATCTGTGTGATCTTATTGGTCGTTGGGAGGTAAATGGCAGGAGGCGGTCTCTCGGGTAGCCAGGTCCTAAACCATGAAGAGCTTTAAAAGTAACGACTAGCACCTTGAAGCGCGTCTGGAGATCAATGGGAAGCCAGTGCAGCTCGCGGAGGATAGGTGTAACATGGGTGTATCTAGGTACACCCAATATCGCTCGCGCGGCTGCATTCTGGACCAACTGCAGTCTTCAAACACTCTTCAGGGGCAGCCCCACGTAGAGTGCGTTACAGTAATCCAGTCTTTCATGTGTAATATTAATTACACATTAATTAATTATTAATTAATATTAATATTAAAATATTCTATACTCAATAATTTTAAGTAAAACTATTTTTAAAAATTCTATGCACAATAAATAAAATATTTTAAAATACATTAAAAAAAATGAAAGAAAAAAAACTGGGTCACTTAACCAGCAGGCAGAATCAGCAGCTCTCTGATGCGATGGATGGATGCAACAGGGAGCAGGCAGGCAGCGAAGCAGCAGGACAGGTAAGACTGGACTAGAGGGACAAGGGTTGCTGCTAAGCACGCCGCCTGGCAGGCTTAGCCAGCCAGGTGAGATTGAAGAGGGGGGCGGGGGGCTCGTGCATTTATTCCACAGTCCTTACTTATAGTTCATATTATATTAGACACTTTTAAGTCGAAAATCTTTGTATATCTTACTATCAATGTACCACAATTCTCATTTGACTACAATTATTTGAACATGCTTTTACCTCAAATCATTCATACTTAAAGACACAACCACATAATGTCATTCATTAGCTATTTCAAAAAATCCTCCAGTAACATTACATCTTTATAGCATCTTTTAAGTAAAAGTCAACAGATAACATTTTAAGCCTCCCCCCCCTTTTTTTTCCAACTCACTAACATTTATATCTAAGTTACTTTAGCCAATATCATAGCATGTTTATATTGTTAAACAATGACCAATAACATTTCCTTGTTGTTATTATAATTGGCTAAAAATCATTTACTATTTATGCCCCATCTCCTCTCATCAGTGCCCCCCCCCCAAAAAAAAACTTTACACCTTTATAACAAGATCTAAATGAAAATTTGTTAATAAAATTTTATAGGTCTTTTTCCCCAAGTCACAATTTACAATTTATATCCAAATTTCTTTTACTAAATTTTCAATACATGTATATATCATTACACTGTATCCATTATCATTTCATTCTTATTTATGGTTAATTAATTGTTAGTGAGTAAATATTTAATATAAAACAATCTAGAAGTTACGAAGTTCCTACTTATTAATCACCAATAATAAAAAAACTAATTTTTTATTACCAACTTTCATTGTCAACCTGTATCTTTCCAGTAACAAAACAGTCATCTCTTTTGCCAATTGTGAAGTCAGTCTTCTTTTTGTCTCCTTTATAAGGTTTTTATAGGTTTCTCTTCACACTTTGTTGCTTGAAGGGTCTCTCAGATAATCTCCTTGCCCACTAGTTGCTACTAAAGTTAACTTGTCTTTGTCAATCTTGCTTCTGAAAAAAATTCTCTTCTTATGTCTATCATCATTAATATTTTTTTCTCTTCTGTGTCCTGGAATCTGGGGTAGAGCTCCAATTCATCAAATTCCCTTTTCCACATTCCCTTTCCATTTTCACCCACATTTGCTCCATTATTAAATTCATCTATTGTCTTATATTTATCTTCTATATTTTCATTCTCCCCTTTAATTTGGGGGGCTCCAAATCATCATCTTTTGCTGTGAGGAAGACTAGTCTTTCCAGCTTCTTCTCAATTCACCCATATCCTTCCAATAGATTTTGAATTCCAGCCAAGATATTTTGGAATTTTAAGGTTTCCTCATCTAAGTACCGTATTTATCGGCGTATAACACGCACCGGCGTATAACACGCACCCCCCATTTTAACACAAAAATTTGAGTAAAATTTTTTTTCATTAAAAATAAATGACTTGGAAGCTCGGAACTTAATGTTGGATTAAAATTTATAACATTAGAACATGAATTATAACATTAACTCCTCTTAAAAGGCAAATATGAAATGAAAAAACACCTCTTTGAGCAAAAAAACTTAATCAGAATCACTGCTTTTTGGAAAACCAAAAACCTCTTCCTCATCTTCACTTGTATCCTCAAAATCAAACTGAGCACTGCTTTCACTGCTTTCACTGTCTTCATAGATCAGTTCGTCTTCTTCCCCATCCAAAGCATTGCTTATGCCACATTTCTTAAAAGAGTTGATAACAATATCTTCTTTGACTGCGTCCCATGATGTTTTCACCCACTGACACACTTTTGAAATGCTAGGTCTTTTCATTCGCCCAGAATTTGTAACTTCATGTTGAGTTTCATCACACATGTATTTATTCCACTCTTCACGCATAAAAGCTTTGAAGGGCTTGTTAATGCAAACATCTAATGGCTGTAATTGTGAGGTCAGTCCGCCTGGAATAACTGCTATATCAGTTTTGAACTTTTGAAACTCCGCCTTTGTTCTTTCTGTAAGATGAGATCTAAATGCGTCCAATACCAATAAGCATGGCTTCTTTAACAAAGCACCTGGGCGCTTCCCCCACACATTTTTAATCCAAAGCTTCATGCCTTCTTCATCTATCCATCCTTTTGGATGAACATGCACTTGTACGCCACTAGGAATTCTCTCCTTTGGTAACGTTTTTCTTTTAAAAATTACCAATGGAGGCAGCTTATTTCCATCTGCAGTGCAGGCAAGAACAAGAGTGTAACGATTTTTTTCATGCCCTGAAGTTTTAATTGTTACTGTTTTAGTACCTTTTGAATCCACAGTTTTATTTGAAGGAACATCGAAAGTGAGGGGAACTTCGTCCATGTTGCCGATTTGACCCATTTCAAAATTTTGTCTTTTTCTTGCATTGATAATAAATCTATGAAACTGTATTATCTTTTCCTCATAATCATCTGGCATACGCTGGGCAATCCTTGTTCTTGTTCGCATCCGAAGGTCATGCCTCTTCATAAATCTTTGGCACCATGACGTTGTCCCTTTAAAATCCTGGATTTGCAGCTCTTTGCTGATTTTCACAGCTTCAAAAGTCAGCATTTTTGTTGATAAAGCAATGCCTGCTTTTCTTTGGTTCAGGACGAATTCCTTCACTTTACTTTCTAGTTGTGGCCATTTCGTTATGCCACTGCGCAAAGCACATTTTGATTTTGGTAACATCTTGATTTTTTCGACATTTTTTCGCCACTCTCGTATTGTGCATTCTGTTGGTGGCTCTCCAAAATGCCTTGCTGCAGCCCTATTCCCATGTTGCTTGGCATATTCTACAACTTTTAACTTGAAAGCAGCTGTATATGCTGAATGCTTCTGTCTTGATTCCATCAGGGATATACAGTATTTTACCTATGGCTGTTTAAACAATAAAAGTTACCGTCAGACATGCGGTTCATTTCCCCCTTTAATTGCGCTGACGAGTAACGTCCTCAGCGTAACGTCAGGGACGTCACTCGTCAGAAGTACGGCAGAAGTAACAGCAGCGCGGGCGGCTGCGGACTCACAGCTGATTGGGAGAATGCCGGCGCGTACACTTGGGACCAGAGAGCAGGCGGGCGGGAAGGTAAGCACCCGCAATGATGGAGAAAAAATACAGGCAGCGGGCGGCTCTCTGGCCGCTGCGAGCCGCTGCTGCTAGGATGGGGTTAAATCAGGCAGCGGGCGGCTCTCCAGCCGCCGCTTGTTCAATGATGGGGTTAAAGCGAACAGCAGGTGGCTGGAGAGCTGCCGCCACTGCTGCAAGGTAGGGGTTATATCAGGCAGGGTAGCTGGAGAGCCGCCGACGCTGCCATGAAATGGATGCTGCACTTCTATGAGTATCATGGGCGCCGGTGAATCAGCTGGAGCAGGCAGTTTGGGACCCGGCGTATAACACGCAGTATCGGCGTATAACACGCAGGCAGGGTTTAAGCTTGCAATTTTAGTTTTAAAACTGCGTGTTATACGCCGATAAATACGGTATTGACCCACGTTTCCAAAACGGAAGAGAAAAAGAAAAAGAAAACCAATAATGACTGCCAGTCTAGGCTTCCAGGCCTCTCAGCTTTTATTTTATTTAAGTTGACTTAAACACAAGTTCTTTTATGCTCTTCAAAAGGGAAGGATTCTGTCCTCCCCCCTTTCTTTCTTTCTCTGCCAAAATAGTTCTCAGACGCACCTGTGAAAACAGTTGGTGCCCTTGGTTTTTTATCAGTTTCTGTAAACAAGTTGCAAACCCTTCAGCTGCAAAGTTAGTGGAGTCAAATAAAGAAAGAGATACGTTGTTTCAAAAAAAACACCTCAGACTGGCAATTAATTTTCATCTTCTGTAGGAAACAAAGTTCTTTAGATTGCTTTTAGTGTGATTTAATAACAAGTAGTAGGAAGAATTGTTAAAATAAAAAGGGAGGTTTTAATCCAGAAGTCAAAAAATAAAACAACAAGAAGCAGAAGAAAAAAAATCAGTCCTTTAACTTTAAGAGGAGAAATGGAGAACGTGACGAGCATTTCAATCCACAAAAAATAGTTACAATGACAAAGGATTAAAAAAAACTTTCCACAGCGATCCTATTAGGATTATTTTCGCAGCTCAGTTCTTTTGTTTAAGGATCAATTTGGCTCTAAGGAAATATTTCTTTGGGCAGTCTTTAGCAAAATAGAAAAAAATACCTCACCAGATGGACTCGCTTTCTCTTTTCACTTCCTTCCTTCCGGAGCGTCCCAACTTCATCAGCCTAGGGGCTCCCTGTTCACCGCAGGCTTGAAGCACTTCCCTTGGGTCTATTAGGGATTTTGTGATATCCCTGAGACCAGCAAGGCTTTGTCTTCCTGATCACCGGATTTAGGGGACGGTTTAGGTCTCAATGGACCCCCCCCCCCAGCGGCAAAAGTGTCAACGGCGGTCTAAGAGTGTTGAGACCGCACGTTGTAACGTCGTGACGTGGCTCCTCTTCTCCACTGATGCTTCTTACTGCTTCTCATTCTTTGCTTCCTTCACCACTCAATAAGGCCGTCATGCCTCTGAACCTGGCAATTAGAGGCAGTCTCTTTTGCGCCAAATTTAAGGGGCTAGTATGGTAGGTTGAGTGCTGCCTGCTTCTACCCAGCTACTGTGAGCGCCTCTTGGGCCAGCACCCCCCAACTGCTGGAAGCGGCTCTTTGCAAGGATCTAGACAAGGTCTTCCGCAGATAAGCAGCCCCCTGACCCAGGACGGGCTTGCTGCCTTGGCCAGCCCTAGTGAAGTCCTTGCACTGTCCTTCCCTGAGCGAGGGGGTGCCTGAGGAAATGAGGTTTGGTTGCAGCCCGCTCCCCACCAGCTCCTGGCCAGCCTTCTTGGGCACCTTTGGGCAGAGGCAGGGGTGAAATCCAGTTCGCCCGAACCAGTACCGAAAATAAGCCATGGTTCTCCGAACCAGGGGTAAAAATCCCTGGTGGCCCCGCCCTTGCCCGTTTACCCAATCACCTGCTTGCTCACTCAGTACTTGCGGCCGCATGGCACTTCACTTCTGTCCCACCCACTCTACACATGCGGCCTAGCTACTTGGTTTGCCAATCACTGCTCGATCAGAAGCCTCTATTAGAACTTTTAAGAAGCTTTGCCGATAGTCGCCCACTCAAAAAGGTAAGCATTGCTGGTTGTGGTCTAGCGTTGTTCCTCCCCCTTCCTGGCTTCCGGGCTCCCCTGCCTGGCCTGGTTAAGCCGTCTGGCTAACTACCAACTTTCCCGCCAGCTTCCAGCTTGCTTACTTTCGCTCTTCGGACCGAATCCGAGCTGCTTTGCTGTTTCAGAAACAACTGTCTTGATGTTCGCCTGCTCAGCTCCTTTTGAAATCCCCGCTTTCTGTCTCCAATCTATTTCATCTGCTAGCAACTGACTCTGCCTGCCTGCCTGCCGTGTGCCTTCAATTGGGAAAGTAAGTTTTTTTTTTTTTTTTTACTTTAAAAAAAGGTTACTTGGGGTTTTTATAAGAATTTTTTTTTAGGAAATAATAGCCATTTAAAATTTATAAAGTTTTGCTTGCTTTTATATTTTTAGATTTGTGCACCTTTCCGATAATTCGTGTGTTTCTGTAGTGTGTTGCACTCAATACACAAACACACCAAATCACACCAAGCTTTATGTGATAATTTTGTGCTTGTGATAATTGGTTTTGTGAGTTTCCTGCTTGTTGCATGGGACATTTTGTGTGCTATTACATTATGTGAGAGTTGCACAATGGCATTGTGTTTTTGTTAAGTGTGAAAGTTGCTTTTTGAGCTCTTTGTGGCTCTATGAGTTTCCTGTTTGTGGCGGGGGCCATTTTGTGTGCTTTTGGAATTTTTCTTGGGCAGGGGGTTGGACTAGATGACCTGCAAGGTCCCTTCCAACTCTGTTAATTTGTTAAATCCGTTAAATCTTGTTGGGGGAGTGAGTTGCCCAATGTTGTGAGTCAGGTGTGTTGCTTTTGTGTAAAGTGTGAAAGTTGCTTTTTAAGCTCTTTGTGGCTCTGGGTTTCCTGTTTGTGGCGACTTGGCCACGCCCACCTGGTCACATTACCAAACCACGCCCACATAAGCAGTAGAGAAAATTTTTAGATTTCACCACTGGGCGGAGACTAGGTGTCTCCCCTCCCCCCTGGATCTGATGGGGGTGCTTTAGAGCAGTGTTTTTCAACCTTTTTTGTGCAAAGGCACACTTTTTTCATGAAAAAAAATCACGAGGCACACCACCATTAGAAAATGTTTAAAAAAATTAACTCTGTGCCTATATTGACTATATATAAAGTAATTCTCTTGAATAGGAATCAAGTAAACAAAAAGAAATTATTTTATAATTGTTCATATTTCTGTTTACTTAGTGCGAAACCTGGGCCTGTTTTTCTGAACACAAAGCTGATATTCTGGCAGGAATCGAAAGACACACACGTAGCTCTTCATCAACAGCTCTCAGTCTCTCTCTGTCTTTAGTTTTTATAGCAGTCAGGCTTGAAAAGCTCATCTCACACAGATATGTAGTGGAAAATGGGAGCAATGTCAAAATAGCTTTGTTTGCCAGAACGGGGAACTCCTTGGCAGTATCCAACCAAAAACTGTCCAAAGGTAGATCAGCAAATCTTAGCTTGAAACCACGATTTTGTCTCAGTTCAGTTAGTTCCTCCTGCTCCTGTAAAGTCATGTCCTTTCCACCAATTGATGCTGAGCTAAAAGGGTCCCTAACCCAGTCAAGGCATTCAGTGGAGACTGAAGAGAAATAAAATGACAACTTCTCCTCGAGAGTTTTTAAACGTTTAACTATTATCTCACACAGTGCAGCAGTGTGAACACCTTGCCATTGCTTGGTGAGTGTGAACATTTCAAGATTGCCACTTTCCACGTGTTGATGCCAGAGTTGCACCTTTGAACGGAATCCATTTATTTTATCTGTACTTGTAAGCAGGTTTTCATTTCGGCCTTGCATTCGTGTGTTCAGTTCATTCAGATGATGAAAAATATCTGCCAGGTATGCCAGCCTTGCACACCACTCATCACTTGCAAGCAGCTTTGCGTAATCTGACCTGTCATTTGTCAGAAACACTTTAAGTTCCTCCCGCAGCTCATACACACGAACCAAGACCTTGCCACGCGACAACCACTGGACCTCCGTATGAAACAGCAAGGTTTTATGCTTCGCTCCCATCTCCTCACACAAAGCTGCAAATATGCGACTTTGCACGGGTCGTGACTTTACAAAGTTTACCATGCGCACAACATCATCCAACACAGGAACTAGGTCTGCTGGTAAAGTCTTGGCTACGAGGGCCTCACGGTGTAAAAAACAATGTGTAACAATCACATCTGGATTTCTTTCCTTCACTCTGCTTACAAAGCCTTTGGTGCGCCCGACCATGGCTGCAGCTCCATCGGTGCAGACACTTGTGCAGTTTTTCCACTTAAGTCCTCCTTGTTCAAGGTATTCTGATGTGACCCGAAAAATTTCTTCTCCTGTTGTTTTTTCTGGCCTTGCAAAAAAAGAAGTTTCCTCTAATTGCATCACCATCCACAAAACACACATTGGCCAAAAGTTGAGCATGTCCACTGATATCAGTAGACTCGTCAAGTTGCAATGCAAATTTCTCACTGATACGGATCTTTTCCAAAACCACACTTTCGATGTCTGCAGACATGTCATTAATACGTCTGGAAATTGTGTTGTCTGAGAGTGGGACTTTGGCTATTTCCTTAGCTGCTTCAGGTCCTAGCATCTCCTCTACAATAGCTTTGCAGGCAGGAAGTATTAATGTCTCTGCTACAGTGTGCAACTTTTTTGACTTGGCTATAAGTTCAGCAACTTGATAGCTAGCTTTAAGAGCTCTTTCATTTACCTTTGTGGTTTTTCTCATGAAAGTTGCCTGTTTCTCCGTGTTTTCACGCAGGCGAACAAAATAGTTCGCATTCTTATTTTGAAGCGAAGGGTGTTTCGTTTGGAGATGGCGTTTAAGTTTACTTGGGACCATAGCACTGTTAGATAGCTTTTCACCACACACCACGCACAGTGGAGTTGGTTTCTTTGCATCTCCAGTGAAAGTAAATCTTTTGTGGTTCGAGGCAGGAACGACGCAGATGCCAGGTTCCAACGAGAACAGGTTTATTATTACAACAAGAATGAAGTGACAACGATTCAAATGCGGCAACCGCGCGCCAAGGTATTTATGTAAACTAGTTAACCAATCAGTGGCCGGGGAATGGGCAGCAACCGCTGACGTCAGTACCTCGGCCAATCAAGGAGGATCTGTGGCCGGCAACAGCCTCTGCTGCGTCCCAACCAATCAGGGAGCAGCAGGGCTGTTGCTGGCTTCTTATAGAAGAATGCATTAACCAACTAATGAATATTTAACACCCCTTCCCCCCAGATCTGCGCATGCTCCCCGGTGGAGCATGCGTAGTCGCGTAAATAGGCGGGGCGGTGCCGGACCCGCCCAGATCTCCTCAGTTCTACAGCAGTCGTCGGCGGAGGTGGACCTGCTCGTAGTAGCTCCTCCCCGAAGGGAGTGCAGCTCCGAGGGACGCCATCTTGGTACGGCCCAGAAGGTGGGCTCAACAACGCAGGTAGGCTGGGCCGGGGTGGCGCGTCCCCAGCTGTAGAATAGTGCATTGGAGGAGAGTCTCGGGGGGTAGGAGCGTAAGGCGGCGACTCTGCTATAGTGGCTTGAGCAGTCTGTGGCGCTCCCCGACAGGAGGCGCTCGGGTAGGCCGGGCCTGGTGTGGAGAAGGCCCGTTGTCGTATTTCGTCGGATTGAGCATTGTCACTGTCTGGCGGTGGATAGGCGAGGCCTGGATGTGTGAAGGCCTCTGATTGCAACCCCGGTTGTGCGGTGTTGTGTTGTCCTGAGGAGTCTGGATTGCCGAGCTCTGTTGGGAGGCACCTCCTCAATTGATCCAAGTGGCGCCTCCACTCGGATCCATTGGCAATCCGACCCTGAAAGAACAGGGGCCGGTCAGGGCGGTTACAACAGCTGGGACCCACCTGGGCTCCCCAGAGAAAGACCGGGCCCACACCAAATCCCCCTGTCTAAAGGAACGGGACGGGAGGACCCCCAGGTTGCACGGCTGGTCCCCCGAATAGAGCGGATGGAGTCTATCCAGGGGGGTCCGCAGGCGCCGGCCCATCAAGAGCTCCGCGGGGCTTTTGTTGGTCGTTGGGCAGGAGGTGGAATGTTGGCTTAGCAAGTAAGCTGCCACCCTCGACTGCCAGTCGCCCCGGTCCATGCGGCCCAGTGCCTCCTTGGCTGAGCGGACCGCCCGCTCCGCCCGGCCATTACTGGCCGGGTGGTACGGGGCTGTGGGCGCATGCCAGATCCCTTGCTCGGCCAGAAATTCCTGAAACGTGGTGGCTGTAAACTGCGGCCCATTATCCGAAACGACTATGTCCGGCAACCCGTGGGTTGCGAATAATTTACGTAGGGCCCGGACCGTACTCTCGGCCGTGGTGGAGGTCATTAGCACCAGTTCCACCCACCGAGAGTAGGCGCCGAGGTGGCGCAGTGGTTAAATGCAGCACTACAGGCTACTGCTAGATCAGCAGTTCAGCGGTTCAAATCTCACCGGCTCAGGGTTGACTCAGCCTTCCATCCTTCCGAGGTGGGTAAAATGAGGACCCGGATTGTTGGGGGCAATATGCTGACTCTCTGTAAACCGCTTAGAGAGGGCTAAAAGCCCTATGAAGCGGTATATAAGTCTACTGCTATTGCTATTGCGTCCACCACAATTAGGAAATTCTGGCCGTGGAAGGGACCAGCGAAATCTACGTGGAGGCGTGACCACGGGCCTCTCGGAGCCTCCCACTCACGAGCAGGCCCGGCTGGGGGGTTAGGCCTAGAGAGTTGGCAAGTGGAGCAGCGGCCTACGTAGGCCGCTATCTCTGTGTCCAGCAAAGGCCACCAGACATAGCTGCGGGCTAAAGCCTTCATCCGCGCTATGCCTGGATGATCCTTGTGGAGCAGAGGCAGAACTTGTGGCCGAAGTGCAGCAGGGATCACGACCCGATCCCCCCAAACGAGACACCCCCCGTGGAGGGAGAGCTCCGCTTGCCGAGCTTTGAAGGGCCGAAAGCCCTCCGCCACCTTGTCCGCGGGCCATCCCCTCAAGACCCAGGAGCAGACCTGGGCGAGAATTGGATTGGCCTTAGTGTAGGCCGCGACATCCGCAGCTGAAATAGGTAGGCCGGAAGACGCTATGGAAAGAACAGAGAGGGCTGGCACGGGGGCGGTGTCAGTCTCCGGCAGGGGGCAGCGGCTAAGGGCATCTGCATGCCCTAGCTGCTTGCCCGGACGGTATTGCAGCGTATAGGAATACGCCGCAAGGAATTCCGTCCAACGTGTCATGCGGGGGGAGAGAAGGGGGGGTGTCGGCTTGTCGCCTGCCAAAAGCCCAAGGAGAGGCTTATGGTCAGTGACAAGAGTGAAGTGCCGACCGTAGAGGTAGTCGTGGAACCTCTTAATCCCGGACACTGCAGCCAGAGCCTCCTTGTCGATCTGGCTGTAGTTGCGCTCCGCCGAGGAGAGTGTCCGAGAGTAAAAGGCCACAGGGGCCTCCGAGCCATTTGGGAGGACATGGCTCAGGACCGCCCCGAGACCGTAAGGGGAGGCGTCACACGCTAACGTCAGAGGCATCCTGTCATTATATTGAATCAGGACGGCCGATGACGTCAGCGTCTCTTTGACAGCCGCGAACGCATGCACTTCGCGGCTCTCCCAGTGCCAGGCCGCAGATCAGTCGAGTAACCGATGCAGCGGCTCGACTAGTGACGCCTTATGCGGAATGAATGGCGCGTAGAAGTTTAGTAGCCCTAGGAACGCCTGCAGCTCCGCCTTGGAGGTGGGTGCAGGGGCGTTCCTAATGGCTGCGACCTTAGAAGGCATGGGGTGGATGCCTTGGGCGTCAATCAAGAAGCCCAAGAATCCCACCCTAGGAACAGCAAACGAGCATTTGCTGCGCTTAAGTTTTAAACCCGCGCCCCTGAAACGTAGGAGGACCTTCCGTAGTATTTCGATGAGCTCTGAGCGGCTGGAAGCAGCGATCAGAACATCATCGAAATACGGAACTACGCCGGGAAGCCCATGGAGCAAACGCTCCATGAGGCTTTGGAAGATCCCCGGGGCCACGGAAACGCCGAATTGAAGGCGGCGGCAACGAAAAGCCCCACGATGGGTGACGATGGTTTGGGCAGCCGCCGCATCGTCATCCACCGGGAGCTGTTGGTAGGCCTGCGCCATATCCAGTTTGGCGAATGTGCAACCCTGCCCCAGGGAATGGAGCAGGTGTTGCACTACAGGGACTGGATAGGGGTTTGCCTGAAGGGCCAGGTTGATCGTCGACTTGTAGTCGGCGCAGATCCTCACCGACCCGTCCGGCTTGACTGGGAGGACGATGGGGGTCTCCCAGTGAGAGTGGTCTACGGGCTCGATGACTCCCTGCGCCAGGAGCTTGTCAAGCTCGGCGTCAACCTTGGCCCTTAAGGCAAAAGGCACCGTGCGGGCCTTAAGCCGAATTGGAGCAACCTGGGGATCGAGGCTAAGGGAGATGGGGGTGCCTTTATAACAGCCAAGCTGGCCATCAAAAACGCCAGCAAATTCGACTAGGACGTCCTCTAGGGAGGAGGAGACCACCCTGTGCACCCCCCCTATGGACAACCCCAGGGGAGGGAACCAATCTAGACCCAAGAGGGCTGGTAGGGAGTTTTTGACAACTAGAATAGGCAGTTTTCCCCGAAAAGAGCCGTACTTTACAGAAATAAGGAAGGACCCAAGGGTTGGAATTAGGTTCCCTTGGTAGTCCCGCAGGGTCGTTTTAGCAGGCAATAGCTGGGCCTGGGAGACTTTGGGGCAGAGACGGGAGAAAACAGCCCAGGAGAGTAAGGAACGAGACGAGCCGGAGTCCACCTCCATCTTGCAGGGCTGACCTTCGAGCTGGACCGAGGCCGCGACCTTCCGGGCTCCGGCGGAGGCTTGGCTGACAGTGCCCTCGGTTGCTTGCGGCTGGCAGATAGTGTAGCAGTCGTCAGCCCGCCGAGCGGGCCGCGGCGGTTGGCGGCGCGGCTGCGCTTGGGGCTGGACAGCGGCTTGCAGGAAAGATGGGGCAGGCAGAGAGGCCCGGCACACTCGAGCGAGGTGACCCTGCCTGTTGCAACGGCGGCAGGTCGTGTTGCGGAAAGGGCAGGCTGTGCGGGCATGGCGCCCGCCACAGCCAAGGCATGTAGTACTGGCAGCAGGAGGTGCAGCTGACTGTGGTTGAGGTTTGCGTTTCGGCTGTGCCCTTAGCTGCCCCACGATTTCATCAGAAGGGTCCTCCGGGGGTGGCATCTCATCGACCAGGTTCGTTTGCGAAGGAGGGCCGGCAGACGTCTGGGCAGGCGAAGCCAATTGTAAGCGCTCTATATCGGCCGTGGACTGCTCAGAGAGCTCAGCTGCTCTGGCAGTCTCCACGGCCTGGAGTAAAGTGATGTCTTGATGGCGGAACATACGGCTTCGCAGGTTGACATCCCGCACTCCACAGACAAACTGCTCCACCAAGTTTTCTTCTAGGTTGGTAAAATCGCACTGAGCAGCCGTTGTTCGAAGCGATTCTAGGAATTGGCTTATAGATTCGTAAGGCTTCTGCACGCGGCGGCGGAAGGCGAAACGACGTGCGATTTTCGATGGGGTTGGGGCGTAGTGGCCTTTTAGTTTCGCCATTAGGTTGTCCCACCCCAGCTTGTAGGCTGGCCTCGGGGCGGCCAGGGCTCTGGCTGAGGCAAACATCGCGAGCCCGCAGCAGGAAAGGAAAAAGCTTCATTTCTCCTCTTCGGGTTGGCCATGGTTCTTGGACGCAATGAGGTAACACTCAAAGCGTTCCATAAAGCCTTCCCAAGTCTCTCCAGCCAAACCGAAAGGAGCGAAAGGTGGTAGTGCTGACGCCATGGTGGCGGTAATTGGCACGGAACAAAGAGAAGAGCGTAGAGGAGGAAAAAAATTTTCTCCAATTGCTTCACCGGCGCTTGCGTGCCTGCGGGAATCGCGGCTAGGCAGCTGGCTTAGTGTCTTCTCTTGTTTCACCTAGGCACTGCGGGAATCGCTGCATCCCATCCTCGTCGCCAGTTTTGTGGTTCGAGGCAGGAACGACGCAGATGTCAGGTTCCAACGAGAACAGGTTTATTATTACAACAAGAACGAAGTGACAACGATTCAAATGCGGCAACCGCGCGCCAAGGTATTTATGTAAACTAGTTAACCAATCAGTGGCCGGGGACTGGGCAGCAACCGCTGACGTCAGTACCTCAGCCAATCAAGGAGGATCTGTGGCCGGCAACAGCCTCTGCTGCGTCCCAACCAATCAGGGAGCAGCAGGGCTGTTGCTGGCTTCTTATAGAAGAATGCATTAACCAACTAATGAATTTTTAACAAAATCCAAATGAAATATAGCTTTCGCTATATTGCCTTGTGCCAGAGAATTTGCTTGAGCTAACCATCTTTGCTTTCTTTTGATCCCCACTCATACTTGGGCTCTCATCTGGCTGCGAATTTTGTTCAGAGTCCAGTTCTTTCCTTTTCAAAAACTTGTCCATCACTGCAGTATCTGCTCCTGTCTCACAGTCACTCAGTATTTACTGCACTTGTCTCCTCTTTAAACAGGGGGCCAGTTCATTGTCCCTCAGACCGTTGGAGGGCCGGACTATAGTTAAAAGAAAACTATGAACAAATTCCTATGCACACTGCATATATCTTATCTTGCATATATCTTATTTTCCCCCACATTAGGTTGGCAGTATAGTTACCCCCACATTAGGTTGTAGTTCCCCAACATTAGGTTGTAATTCCCCCACATTAGGTGCAGTATAGTTCCCCCACAGACATACAGCCTTCAGCCATACAGTGTATTACTGAAGGCTGTATGCCTGTGTACTGCCCCACTTCGGTGCTCAGAACACCGAAGGAGACGCGCCGCTGGTAACACTTGCCAAGTTGACAGCACGCGTTCTCCTCACTGCTCCGGTCCTCCGCGATTGTTGCTATGGGCGCACGCATGGGACGTCAGTGACGTCCCTGCATGCGTTACCTCCCGGCAGTCCCCGCATTTTTAAAGTAAACGCGGGGCCGCAGGGACTTAATAGAGGCATCCCTGTGTCCCGAAAGCAACTTTCGGGACACAGAGATGTCCCGAGGCAAAAACACCCAGCGGGTGTTTTTCCCACGGCACACCTTACACTATGTCACGCCACACTAGTGTGCCGCGGCACAGTGGTTGAAAAACACTGCTTTAGAGCACATGCGGCCATTTAGACTTTGGCTGGCTGGGATTTCAGATAAGTCCCAGGATAGCATCCCTGCCTCTTTCCTGTGAGAGCCGGATAGGGGCTGCACCCTTCCCTCGCTGTCCACGCGGAGCCTCTGCCGCTCCCCTGAGGACCTAGGCCGAGGTTTCGCTCACTGAGGCACCTAGGCTGGGATGAGGTCCTTCAGGCGCTTACCGTATTTTTTGGAGTATAAGACGCACCTTTTTCCCTCAGAAAAAGGCTGAGAATCTGGGTGCGTCTTATACATTGAATACAGCATTTTTGGCCTCCCCAAACCCCATCCCCTTTTGCAAAAATGGACATGCATAGCTTTTAGGAGGCTTCCAGAGTGCTCCTGGGGGCTGGGGAGGGCAGAAATGAGCGAAAAATGGGCTGTTCTTTTGCTCATTTTTAGCCCCCATAGCCCCCAGGAGCAGTCTACAAGCTTTCTAAATGCTATGCATGTCTTTTTTTTTTTTCTTTTTTTTTTAGAAAAAACGGGCCCATTTTTGCTTAAAATGGGCTGTTTTGGGGAGTTTTGCAGAGTGCAAAAACTTTTTTTTATTATTATTTGCCTCTTCAAAATCTTGGTGGTCTTATACTCCAGTGCATCTTATATTCCAAAAAATACAGTAGCTTTGCCACTTAGCTCCAACCCCACCCTCCTTCTCAGTGAGTGGCATGCCGGGCAAAAGTTCAACCAGGCTCCTTGAGAGATGGAGTTTGCAGGAGGCCTATCTAGGGGGCTGGCTGGTTGTAGCACAAACATTCATTCTCAGGTTTTTGATTCCTAGGTGCAATGGGCAGCAAACCTAGGTTCGTCCCCCTGATCCAGCATCTGGAAAAGTGGGGCGGAAAGAAATGCCAAGGTACGGTTGGTTGGCAAAATTGTTGTAGCCCACCTTCTTCGTTTTGGTGCCCTGCTCATGGATTTCAATTTGGATGTTTCAAAAATTAAAATGCGTATATATGCAGCAAAATAAAGATATGATGATGTGTTGTGACCCCCCTCATCCCACACCAACACACACTCCGAGCCAGAGATAAGTTACGGCATTTAATTAACAGACAGACAGGTCCTTGGCAGCAAACCGGCACAGACAAGCTTGGGCAGCAATAAACACAGATAAGGCTTGGCAGCAATCCAGCCTGCCAAGCTCACAGTAATGTCCTCCAACATTCAATCCTGCGTTGACTTCTGCAAAGAGGGGCGTGTGCACAAGGAGTCTTTGTATAGTCTGGAGAGGAGCCTAATGACCACCAGCTGAGTGCAATTACCTCCTGTAACTGTGCTACTGTTCCTGACGCCTATTAGCTCTTCGATGGCGTGCATCCAGGAACAACTCACTACTGGCGTCTGGCTCACTCTCCCTTGTCTCCTCCCCACTGGTCCAAGGCTCAGGTGCCTCCTGGTGGCCAACCAGCCTCTCTGCGCCCTGCTCGGAGTCGGAACCCTGTCCAGGGGCCTCCAGAGCCGACTCAGAGGGCCCCTCGCTGTCGGAGTCTGGTGGCAGCTCCAATGGCTCCTGCTGGGCCACAACAGTGATGTTACCTTAACTATTAAGGAGACTGCATGGCAAGCCTAGGACATACAAATTGGCTATTTTTAAATTAGGTATAAATATTTTTGTTTATTAAACCTGTCCAGAGACACTTAAATGAGAGGACTGGTATAGAAATGAGATTAATAAATAAAGTCCTTTTACACACTTGTAATTTTCTGGAGAACCATGAACAAAATATTCATCTTGTGTCTCTGCAGTATGTCTATGAAATGTAGCTTTTAAGATAATATTTTTACCAAAACAGTGAGTAACATTGATTATAATCGTAATTCATCTATTTTCAGCATCAAATCTACTGTGTAGTTTTCCTTTTTTTCTTGCCATTGTAGGGCGGGAAGAGACACTTTACTTCACGTACTTGAGAGACCGCCTGCTGCCAATCACCTCCACTAGACCGATTAGATCCCACAGATTAGACCTCCTCCAAATTCCATCCGCCGGCCAGTGTCGACTGGCGACTACCTGGAGGAGAGCCTTCTCTGTGACTGCTCCAACCCTCTGGAACGAACTCCCCGTGGAGATTCGAACCCTCACCACCCTCCAGGCCTTCCACAAAGCCCTTAAAACCTGGCTGTTCCGACAGGCCTGGGGCTAAAGAGCTGTTGCCCCTGTCTCGAATGGTATGACTGTTGTGTGTTTTTAAATTATGTATTGTTATGTTTCGTCTTTCATTTTCTGTCTGTACCCCCCTTCCCTGATTTGAATTGTGAGCCGCCCTGAGTCCCCTTCGGGGGGAAAAGGGCGGCATATAAATATAATAAAATCAAAAATCAAATCACTTCCAATACATATATTTTAATTAAAGAGAGATAGAAGGTTCTGTGGACTAAAATAACAATGTGAAAGCAGAATAGAAGTTGTCATTGCATGATCAGGAGTAATTTTTTTTCCGGACTATGTACTTTATAATCAATTTATCTCAAAACGTTTTCTTTTTTTTCAGAGAAATCATGATCTTTGGATTCTTACCATAATGTTAATCATGGGAACAGCACTATCCTAATTTAAGCAACTTTACACCTTGAACATACCTTGTCTTATTTGCCTATTATATTGATTGCACTATAGCAGTCAAAATTATCCCAAATGGTTAGTATTTCAATTTTAAAATGTCTTGTAAAATTAAGAATTATGTATTGTACTGAAGGAGTTTGTCTGCTTGGTTTTGTGTATTGATTAGTTTTTGTATTACTATTAAATCGAAGCAACAAATATTGTTTGTATGCCTATCCATATGTATCATTGATCTCTATAACCACTGACACAATAGCCATTCATACAGTTTCAAAAATCCTTAAGTTCCTCAATTCACTTGTCATATTTTTCGGAGTATAAGACTCATCTTTTTCCCTCAAAAAAGAGGCTGAAAATCTGGGTGTGTCTTATACACTGAATACAGCACTTTTTTGCCTCCTGAAATCCCTCCCCCTTTGCAAAAATGGCTGCGCATAGCCTTCCAGAGTGCTCCTGGGGGCTGGGGAGGTTAGAAATTACTGAAAAACGAGCCGCTTTTTGCTCAATTTTGCCCCCAGACCCCAGGAGTACTCTACAAGTCTCCTAAAGGCTATTCATCCCCCTTTTTGAAAAACAAAAAACGGGCCTGTTTTTGTGAAAAATGGGCCATTTTGGGGAGGTCTGCAGAATGCAAAAAAATATTTTTTTTTAATTGCCTCTTCAAAATCTCGAGGCATCTTATACTCCTAAAAATACAGTAATTTGACCATAACGGAATTGAAATCATTGCCTAGTCCAGCTGGAGAAAGGCACTGAATTCTTTTTGCCTGGAATTTAGAGCAGATCAGTTAATATCTCCTGGAAAAGTATGCTAACCTGAAAGATTCTTGGAAATTTAAGTGCGAAGGATATCGTGAACGCTGCTGAAAGGAAAACTGCATATGTGTGTAAAACACTGACGTACCGTATTTTTCAGAGTATAAGACGCACCAAGATTTTGAAGAGGTACATTACAAAAAAGAAATTTTCGCGCTCTGGACTTCCCAAACCCTCTGCACACCTCATTTTTTTTTGTGAAAGAGTTTGAGAGGCCTGCAAAGTGCTCGGGGGTGGGATCAAAAACGAGCAAAAAATGGCAGGTTTTGCCCCCCAAAATGGCCATGCACAGCCTAGGAGGCTTGTAGAGTGCTGGGGGGGGGGGGGGGACATGCAAGAAATGGCCCATTTTTCACTCGTTTGTGCCCTCTCTAGCCCCCAGAAGCACTTTGCAAGCCTCCCAAAGTCTATGCAGGTCCATTTTTTTGAAGGGGGTGGGGTTTCAGGCGGCAAAAATGCTGTCTTCAGTGTATAAGATACACCCAGCTTTTCACCCTCTTTTTTGGGGGGGGGTGCGTCTTATACTCCGAAAAATATGGTAATTGCTAGAACTATGCTTCCAAACTGCCCCTGTTCTGAAGCTTTTAAACAAAATCAGTAGAATACTGTGGAGAAGCACTGTTATCTGTCTCTAAACCGAGATCCATATTTACAAGGCTACTGCTGATAGAACAACCACCTCGCTTGCAATGCAGAGATCAGCAAATTCTTTCTGAGCTTTAAAAGCATCTGTGAGTTTTTCACACCATGCGCTGAGGTTCGTTTTCACGTCTGGATACAAGAGTTCTGGGACGCTGAAGGAATAAAACCGAACTCTGAAATCACTGTTGACCGTACAAAATGTGGCTTGAACCGTAAACACTCTCAGCGGAACTAGTGTAAGGCAATTATCAGAACTCTTCTGATTAGGAAAATTGTAGGACGCTGGATACCCGAGCAAGACACCAAATAGAGTACACAAATTCCATTCCGTCGAGAAGAGTTCACTTGAAGATATTGTCCGGGAAGTATCTTCCGTTAACGCTTTAATATGACGCAATATCTCTGACAGATGGATTTTTATAAGGTTCACATTTTCTGGGTTAGAAAAGGTAGGACCTGGTCTAAAAGCAGAGACGTCAATGAAGGTGACATTATTGTTAAGCAGGACTGACTCCAGACACAAACACATCAGTTCCAAGTTGACGATTAGAACATTCTCAGCTATATTAAGAATATGCAGCCGACATGCAAGTTGAAGGTTAGTTTGAAGGTGTTGAACGTAGTCCAGGATCTGAGGAGTCCCTGCAGAATTGTAATCGTACAGAAAAGCTGGTTTCAAACCAGCTGCTACTGCCAGGACCTCCCCAGCTACATTCAAGGAGGCCGAAGATGATAACCTTTTCTTCTTTCCAGTGCTAAGATGATGTTGAGCTGCCTTAATGAGGAGTTGTGCCAATTGCTCCGCCATTCATAGCTCGATTAAGGAACTCCCGGAATACTAAACGGTCCGCTAGCTTTTAGATATCTGCTGCTTCAGCCAGGCCTTAGGAAATAATAAAACATCAGTTCAAGGTTATGTTACAAAAGTAACCCATGCAGTTTCATTTTTATAAATGAGTCAATAAATTAAACTGAAAGAAATAATAAAGAGGATGATACTTGAGGGGAAGGAGCAATGGAAAGTTTCGTACATGTAATTCATTCTGAAACAACTGTCATACAGAATTATACATACCGTATTTTTCAGAGTATAAGATGCAGCAAGGTTTTGAAGAGGAAAAAAATTTTAAAAAGTTTTTGCACTCTGCAAACCTCCCAAAAACGGCCTGTTTTTCGCAAAAATGGGCCCGGTTTTTGTCAAAAAAAGGGGGGGCCTGGATAGCCTTTAGGAAGCTTATAGAGTGCTCCTGGGGGCTGTGGGGGCAAAAAACGGGCCCATTTCTGCCCTTCCCAGCCCCCAGAAGCACTCTGAAAGCCTCCTAAAGGCTATGCACAGCCATTTTGGTGAAGGTGGCGGAGTTTCAGGAGGCAAAAAATGCTGTATTCAGTGTATAAGATGCACCCAGATTTTCAGCCTCTTTTTTGAGGGAAAAAGGTGTATCTTATACTCTGAAAAATACGGTACCAAGTTCAGAAAAGCAAACCTGTTTAGAAATGTTCTCAGGAAAGAGAATGGATGCTCAGCCTTAACTACAGTCTGGATAAGGTTCATATTGCATCTACAAGTGACATCTCATTCAAATCAAAGTCATTGGGTGGATTTTTTTTCTCCACAGTAACCAATTCGGTTCAGTTCCAAGTCGGGGGGGAGGGGGGAAGACACTGGATTCATGAAAGTTGCTTGGAAAAAAGGTTTTAATGGTGGACAGGATCCCATGCCTTGAAGATGTAACATCTTGGTTTAAAAAATGCACTAAGTACAAAAAGCCACTTTTGGGGATTTAATGCAATTTTATTGCCTTTATAATAGAAAAAAGAACAATCTATATAAGCCAATCTGCTTCTAGTCGTCAAGTGTAATCAGGTCTTCAAACCATTGGTTGATCTTTCCAATCTTACCTGTAAATTCTAAAAAAAATGCTCTCTTAAAGAGAATTTGATATTGTTGGATTGTTTGATTTATATTTATCTTTTCCTCCTTGAATTATCCACACTATCCAACTTTTATTTTTTTTTAAAAAAAGAAGCTGCCTTTCAAACGAACACTTCAATTTAAAGAAAAGGAAGACACTGAATATTTGTGAGATATGGGATCTGTTCCAGCAATGGTTAAATAAGAGAAACAGAAGTTAGAACTTCTAAAAAATTACAAGAGAAAAAATAATTTCATTATTAGGGTTCCTTATTGTAACTTATTAATTTTGATTAGTATTAACAATTGATATGTATTAATATGAGGGAAGAGCACTGTCATTATGAAATTACTAGATGATATTATTAGTATTATTTGTGGCTTAGATTCACAACCTTTGGGGCTGATTGGTAGCTCAACAGCTCGAGTCCTAACCAAGGACCTAGGAACTGTTAAAGTAACGTCGGAGGCGGTGGTGGGTTCCGGATCCCGTAGCAACAGGTATGGTACAACAGGGCTGGGTGTGCAGCGCGCGCATGCGTACTTAATGCCAGTGATGCCTCTGCGATGCTCCAGCTGCTCAGCAGAGCGTCGCACAAGCACCGTTCGCTGCATGCGCAGAAGCCCTGAACAGCTCAAATACAGGTAAGGAGCATAGGTGGGCGGGTGGGCCCTCTGAAGCAGCGTACAGGAATGGTACCTGGTGCTCCCAGCAGGCACAGGTACACCCATACCAGAGCATACCAGTCATACCCCACCACTGGTTGGAGGATATAAGCTGTTCCAAGTAGGGTGGTTTTTTGTAGAATCAGAATGTTCAAGTCTGATAAATTTAGAATTTCCAAATAGTGAGGTAACTCTTATGTATTGCTCCAAAAGCTCCAATTACAATTGGAACAACGCATGATTTCTTTTTCCACAGTTGCTCAATTTCAATTTGCAAGTCCCGGTACTTTGTGATTTTTTTCTTGCTGCTTATCTTCAATTCGCTCACCGCCAGTATTGCAATGTCATTGAACCAGACATCATCATCATCAACATTATATTATTGTTGTTATTATTTCATTAAACATGAAACTCAAGTCAACTGAACATTCAAAAATGTATCACAAATTCCACTGACTGGTGTTAATGGTTGATACAGGTTGCTGCCAGTGTCCTAGGTATCAACCAGGTACCTTCTTAAAATTATTTTATTATATACTTTATTCATTAAACATGAAACTCAGCCAACTGAACATTCAAAAGTGCATCACAAATACCAGTGACTGGTGCTAATGGGTGATACGGTTTGCTGCCAGCGTCCTAGGTATCAGCCAAGGACCTTCTTAAAATATAAGATGTTCCAAGTAGCGCAGTTTTTTGCAGTTCCGCTGGGGTTATTTCAGGAAGCTGCAATTTGTGGGTGTATCTTGTAAAATTCTTGGACATGGTGCCAAGTGCCCCGATGACAATGGGTATCACTGTTACATGCTTCAACCATAGCCGTGTAGTTTCGATGGCCAAGTTTTATTATATTTATTATGTGGTTAATCTTTGGTGAGATTCACAGCCTTTGGGGCTGGTTGGTAGCTCAACAGCTCGAGTCCTAACCAAGGATCTAGATACTGTTAAGGTAACGTTGGAGGATATAAGCTGTTCCAAGTAGGGTGGTTTTTTTGTAGAATCAGAGTGTTCAAGTCTGATACATTTAGAATTTCCAAATAGCTATTACTACTACTACTATTACTCAAAAGAATTGTAAACAGACAACACACTGTTTATATGGATATTGATTATGTTGCCTTTTCTATTTATATTAAATAAAATAAAAATAAAAAAATAGAACCCACCTTTGCACATCCCGGAAGCTTTTAATGGGTCCCAGTTTTGGGGTAATGAAAGTAAGGAGGCTGGGATTGATTGGCGGAAGGCAACAGCTTAAGCGGGGATTGGCTAGAAGGAGGGGCAGTTCCTGAAGAGCCGGTTCCTGTCTATAGAGATAGGAAGGTTAGAGAGCAGCACTTCCCAAACGAAGAGGCACAACAGGCAAACTAAAGAAGGAAAGGAAGCTGCACTAAAGGAGGGAGATGCCCCCCCCCCCGCATTTGCTGCTTTTTAAACAGGATGTCTTTTTTACCTTAGGCTGCCTTTCATAGAATCTTGTAAACAGCTTCCTTATTACATAAAAGAAATGAAGGTGTTTATGGAATGGAATACAAATAGAATAGAGAATACATAATAGAATAGGAATTGACTGGAATAGAGAATAGGAATGGAATAGAATAGAGGAATTGGATGGAATAGAGAATACAGAATAGAAGAGAATAGGAATGGAATAGGGAATAGAATAGAGAATATAGAACTGGAATGGAATAGAATAGAATATAGGATGGAATAGAGAATACAGAATAGAATTGGAATAGAAGAGAATAGGAATGGAATGAAATAGGGAATAGAATAGAGAATATAGAAATGGAATAGAATAGAGGAATTGGATGGAATAGAGAATACAGAATAAAATTAGAATAGAAGAGAATAGGAATGGAATGGAATAGGGAATAGAATAGAGAATATAGAACTGGAATGGAATAGAATAGAATATAGAATAGGATGGAATAGAGAATACAGAATAGAATTGGAATAGAAGAGAATAGGAATGGAATAGGAAATAGAATAGAGAATATAGAATTGGAATAGGATAGAATAGAGAATAGGATAGAATAGAGAATAGAGAATAGGATGGAATAGAGAATGGAATTGTAATAGAGAATAGGAATGGAATAGGGAATAGGAATAGAATAGAGAATGTAAAATTGGAATAAATAGAATATAGAATAGGATGGAATAGAGAATACAAAATAGAATTGGAATAGGAGAGATTAGGAATGGAATAGGGAATAGAATAGAGAATATAGAATTAGAATAGAGAATAGGATGGAATAGAGAATAGAATTGTAATAGAGAATAGGAATGGAATAGGGAATAGGAATAGAATAGAGAATGTAAAATCGGAATAGAATAGAATATAGAATAGGATGGAATAGAGAATACAAAATAGAATTGGAATAGAAGAGAATAGGAATGAAATAGGGAATAGAATAGAGAATAGAATAGAGAATAGGACAGAATAGAGAGTAGAATTGTAATGGAAGAGAATAGGAATGGAATAGGGAATAGGAATAGAATAGAGAATGTAAAATTGGAATAGAATAGAATAGAATAGAGGAATTGGATGGAATAGAGAATACAGAATAGAATTGAAATAGAAGAGAATAGGAATGGAATACAGAATAGGAACAGAATAGAGAATATAGAACTGGAATAGACTACAATATAGAATAGGATGGAATAGAGAATACAAAATTGGAATAGAAGAGAATAGAGAATAGGATGGAATAGGGAATACAGAATAGAATTGGAATAGAATAGAATACGAATGGAATGGAATGGAATTCTTTATTGGCCAAGTGTGATTGGACACACACTTTGTCTTTAGTGCATATATGCTCTCAGTGTTTCCAATGGCTAAAAAATCAAGAGCTACTTCATCTGAGAATTAACAAAAAGCCGGACAGCCAAAGAAAGGTAGCTAAGGTGTTTTCGGTTACTCGATGAAGGCCATCTAAAAGGATTCCCTACACACACCCACCAACCCCCTCCCTCTCGGCAGCCCAGATGGGGCCCCTCTAACGACAGAACTTCATGTACGACCATTCCTGTGTAAGGAAAGAACGCCTCAGGAACGGAGGGCCTGGGCGCCTCTACTATTTCTATCTCTAGATTTTCTATCTGTAAGGTTTTCCATCTCTACATTTTCTATCTCTACGCGCCCGGAGGTGGGGGGGGGCTTTAGTTTCTCGCGAGAAGATCCCCCGATTCTCTTCTCTTTTTTTTCCGCTTCGGGTTTCAAGCCGCGGCAGCGCCGGCGGCGGCGTCTCGAGCAATGGGAGTGGGGAGGTGAGGCGACCCACTGAGAAAGAAAGCGGGGGGGGGGAGCGGGGGGAGGGGAAAGGCGGATGCCCTTTCTGTAGCTGTTCTTGCGCGCGCTTCCCCCCCCCCCCCCCAGTAAGGCGTCGTGCCACTCCGGCCCCGTCACGCCATCTGCTCTCTCCCCCCCACACAGACAGAGAGACCTCTAGGAAGGGGGAGGGGGTAAGAGAGGGGAGGGAGAGAAAAGCGCGGGCTGCGATAGCCACGCCCCATTTATTGTGCTCCATGCTCACCCCCCCCCCCACCGCTTTTGCGGCTGAGGGAAATTCCCTCAGGCGCTTCCCGCCATCCTTTCTTTTAAAATAGCGGCTCTTAAGAGCCGGGTTGACACCCGGTGGCACGTTTCCTTGGCACGTGGTGGTGATGAGGGTGCCCATTTGCCCCCCCCCCTCCTTTCTCCTCAGGACCACTTTGTTTGTTCCTCACAGCCCCGGCTTTCCTGGTGGTCCCCCATCCAGGGCTGTCTTAACACTTGATGGGCATAGGGGTCCCATGTTAATCTCTGTATGTTAAACCCTTCCATGCAGCTTGTGTCATATAAATACAGCAACGTATGCATTACATTTTACTGCATTTTTTTTTTAAAGAATACTAATGTGCATTCATAGAAATTAACGGGCAGGGGGGGAATATATGTTTTTGAATTTATCCACCGTTTACATTTTTATTTCTGTTGAGTAGTTGCCGCTACACTGCTTTGCCTGGGACCCATAAGGCTGTTAAGACGGCCCTGCCTCCACCCAGATGCAAGCTAGCCCCAGATTTATTGAGCTTTTCAAGGTCAGCCAGGTGCATTTTAGCCTCTCCAGTTCATATTCTCTCCACATAACGGAATAGAATAGAATACAAAATATGGAATAGAATAGAGCAAGGAATAGGAAATAGAATAGAAAATACGGAATGGAAGAATAGAATAGAAAATATGGAATGGAATAGAAGAATAGAATAGAACAAGGAATAGGAAATAGAATAGAAAATGCGGAATGGAATGGAGGAATAGAATAGAAAGAATGGAATGGAAGAATAGAATAGAACAAGGAATAGGAAATAGAATAGAAAATACGGAATGGAAGAATAGAATAGAAAATATGGAATGGAATAGAAGAATAGAATAGAACAAGGAAAAGGAAATAGAATAGAAAATACGGAATGGAAGAATAGAATAGAATAGAAAATATGGAATGGAATGGAAGAATAGAATAGAAAGAATGGAATGGAAGAATAGAATAGAACAAGGAATAGGAAATAGAGTAGAAAATACGGAATGGAAGAATAGAATAGAAAATATGGAATGGAAGAATAGAACAAGGAATAGGAAATAGAATAGAAAATACGGAATGGAAGAATAGAATAGAAAATATGGAATGGAATAGAATAGAATAGAAAATATGGAATAGAAGAATAGAATAGAACAAGGAATAGGAAATAGAATAGAAAATATGGAATGGAAGAATAGAATAGAAATAATGGAATAGAAGAATAGAATAGAACAAGGAATAGGAAATAGAACAGAAAATACGGAATGGAATGGAAGAATAGAATAGAATTCTTTATTGGCCAAGTGTGATTGGACACAAGGAATTTTTTGGGGGTGTATATGCTTTCAGTGTACATAAAAATAAAAAAATACATTCATCAAGAATCATAAGATACAACACTTAGTGACAGTCATAGGTTACTAAATAAGCAATCGAATTATACTAGGAAACAAATAAAAGAATATAAATCGTAGGGATACAAGCAACAAGGTTATAGTCGTAAGTGGCGGGGGGGGGGGGGGAAGAGATAGGTAATGGGAAGGATGAGAAAAATAAGATGGAAGTTTATCCGCAAAGCAAGTTTCCCCAACCCCACTTCTTCCTATTAAGAGATCCAGCAGCTCGGTTGAGACTTGACATAAAGCAGTATGTGATGTACTTGCTTGTGTTGCATTTGTACCTGCTGTATGAACTTGTTCTTGCAAGTTGCATTTATGTTGTGGCTTATTCTACAAACCATGGCCTATTCAAAGCAGAGCTTAATAAAATGCAAACCCAGTCATGGAACTGCAGCATCAATGGTACTTAAAATGGCAGGCAATGGAAGCGTAAATAATCTTGAAGAATGTTGCCAACATGACTGGAATTTTTAGCAAGGAGAATTCTTCCTCCTAAAGGTTCCCTTAAATATGAATTGCATGGAAGTTCATTTTTAAAAATTAATGCTAGTGCACATTGTCACACCCAGGGATGATTTCCATAGATTTATCTAGCATTGCATACAGTGCATTACCAAACCTCAGGAAAAAAAAATAGTTCTACTCTTTATTTTTATCGAAAATATCCCAAAATTTACAGAAGTACAGTATATGTCAAAATATTCAGCTTCTTCAGAGTCTTAGTTTCATAGACATGTTGAAAAGATAGGTGTCAGTTTGCACAATTTGCTGGTATATTTTGCAAGCCAGAATAATGGATGAACAATACTTCTGACAGCTAATTAATACGGTGATTTCAGTATCCTTCCATTGATTAAAATGTAGCTCTAAACGAAAGGTGTCAAATTGGCATCCCATGGGCCAGATGGGTCACATGCAGGCTACGTGCAGGCCATACCCTTCTCTGAGAAGGGGAAAAAAATGTTGCGAAATATCACATGACGGCAACGTGACATGGCGAGTTTGACACTCATGCTCTAAATCATTCTGTAAACTACATAGTTCTGCTTTCAACAGTTGCTGGTAGAGAATATTGGGACTTTAACCAAGTTCTGGAGTTTTTTTGGGTACTTGTCTCTTCTTAAGAAAAAAATGTATGACTTGATCCTCAAAATAGTGGGAGTTACATGATATGGTGCTTTTTTTTCCCTCTTGCAGATGCCCCGTCACTGCTCTGCTACTGGCTGTTGCACCCGTGATACACCTGAAACACGCAACCGAGGCGTTTCTTTTCATCGGTGAGAAATTATTTTATTCTTTGCCTTTTGCAGACTCTATTCTCATATGAAGCTTAAAGTTGGTAGGATTAGTCTGTTAAAATTGCAACATCTCATCATAAAATCAAGCTTTGTAGGATCAGTGATTTTAAAGAATGTAAGAACATACACTGTGCCCTGCTGGATCAGACCTCAGGCCCACCAACTATACAAGAAAACTACTAGTCTCCCATTAGATGGCCTTCAAAGGTACTGTATTTCTCTCAAAAAAGAGGGTAAAAATCTGGATGCATCTTATACACTGAATACAGCATTTTTGGCCTCCCGAAACAGTGCCACCTTTGCAAAAATGGCTGTGCATACCCTTTAGGAGGCTTCCAGAGTGCTCCTGGGGGCAAAAATGAGCGAAAAACGGGATGCTTTTTGCTTGTTCCCCAGCCCCCAGGAGCACTCTATAAGCCTCCTAAAAGCTATGCATGCTGTTTTTTTGGTTCCACCACAAAACCGCGGTAGACTAAAGTGTGCTTGACGAAAGCGCGTACCTGACGTCATCACAGCGCGACGAAAACATCACGCTGTGAGCGGTAAAGTTAAAATTAACGCGAAAACCTTACCCTAACCCCCCCAAACCTAACCCTAAACCTAACGCTAAACCTAACGCTAACCCTTAACCTAACCCTAAACCTAACCCTAACGCTTAACGTAACCCTAACCCTTACCTTTATGTGAATCGGCTTGCTTTAAAAGCGTTTTAAAGCGCCCTTTTTTCTCTGCAGTCGTATTTGTCGCGCTGCTGATGACGTCAGGTACGCGCTTTAATCGGGCGCGCTTTAGTGGACCGCGGTTTTGTCGTGCCACAGTTTTTTTGACAAAAAACTGGGTCGTTTTTGGGAGGTCTGCAGAGTGCAAAAACTTTTTTAAAAAATTTGCCTCTTCATAATTTTGGTGCGTCTTGTACTCCGAAAAAATACAGTAGTCACACTGCCATCAAAGCTATTTTACTTGAGCTTGGGGAAAAGATATGCATAATCTTGCATGTGGCCTCTGATCTCCAATGAGTTAATCACTTAATATCTCTTCTCCCAGATTGCCAAAGGACAATCCGCGGCGAACCACATGGTTGGAGAATTGTCAACGGAAAGACATGAGTGGGCAGGGTGTCTGGGACCCTGCCTCTAAATATGTTTATTTTTGCTCCAAGCACTTTGAGAAGAATTGCTTTGAACTAGTGGGCACCAGGTAGGTAATTCGAAGAGTTGAAAAACATGAAAGAGCATGCAGAATTAAAGTAGACAGTTTGCAGTAGGACAGTAATGTACATCAATATAGAACAATATCCTTCCAATGGAGAGGAATGGTCCTTTCAGTATACCTGTTCCATCTTACTTTCATTCATTTTTTAAAAAAATTCTATGAATATGGGAAACAACTCACTCACAAACCATTCTAATGGTGTGCACAAACTCAAAGGATTACCTTGAGATGCATTTTAAAGCTGAAAAGTTAACAGTCTCACTCAAGCCAAGTTCAGCCTCTGGTGATTTTTGTAGGCAAGTCTGCAATTTTCTTGGCAGCAGTTTGAAAATAGCAACAGCACTTAGACTTATATATACCACTTCACAGTACTTTACAGCCCTCTCTAAGCAGTTGACAGAGTCAGCATAATGCCCCCAACAATATGGGTCCTCATTTTACCCACCTCGGAAGGATGGAAGGCTGAGTCAATCTTGAGTCTGGTGAGATTCGAACTGCCAAATTGCAGGCAGCAGAAATAGGTTGCAGTACTGCACTCTAACCACTGTGGCACTGCAGCTCTTAAAATGGTTTACCATTGCCCTTTCTAGGGTTTGTTTTAATTTCTCAAACTTAACTACAAACCTAAGTGCAACAAGCACTCCCAGTCAGGTTTGTCTTATGATCTCTTGCTCACACATTCATAGACCTGGTCAACAGCTACACCCCAAGTGAATTTAATGTGACAGCAAATCTTATTTTTATCCTGTCTTTATTATTTTTATATATAACTCAAGGTAGAAAACATACCTATACCTTCCTCCTCCTATTGTTTTTTCCACAATAGCCCTGTGAGATGGGTTGGGCTAAAAGAGCGACTGACCCAAATCACCGAGCCGGCTTTGGCAGCAAAAGCAGGACTAGAACTCACTTCTTTCTTTCTCACACAGTCACATTCTCATTCACTTACCCATGTCCTTTTAACTATGATATCCCAGGCACTAGCTAGAGAGGCAGAAGTTGCCACGCCTGCTTCCAAAGATGACTCAAAGAGATAGTGGGCTGCAGGGCCTAAAAGTCCTTGCTTTATTGATTCACAATACTGGCAGCAATTCTTGCATTGTTAGTTTTCACGTCTAGTAGCTATTCACAGAATTTGAGGAGAAGTTTCCCATGTTCATTTTTTTTTTGTTTAGGTGACATGTTTTTCTTTATTTCTTTAAGGATTTGGCTCTTCCTTATCTATCTTCCAAAGGATTTTTTAAAACAAGATCCATGGCTTTTCGTCTGTTTGTTTCTATGCCTGCTTTATCTTTAGGTATGGCAGCTAGTGTCACATTAGTACTAACCAGACTTAATCCTGCTGAGCTTCCAGATCCAGAAAAGGTGAGACTCATGTTTCTACCTGCTAAGATAGCAGAGAGTAAGGCTAAGGAAGGGAAGTCAAAGTGACCTGAAAGGTATTCACATTCTGAAAAATTAGAATGTGATTTCCAATCAGAAATCAAGGGTTTTTTCTTTCTTTCCTAGAGTGTCAGATTCTTATACTAGCTACAGACTTGTATATAACACTAAAACAGAACTCTTCTCTTGCCCTCCCCACCAAAAACAACCCTGGTGTTTAGAGTTTAGAGTTTTATTTCATTTGTATGCCGCCCTTTTCCCTAAGGGGACTCAGGGCGGCTCACAACTCAAAGAAGGGAAAGGGGGATACAGACAGTTTAACAACAACACAAAACAATACATAGTTAAAAAACGCAACAATCATACCATTCGAAAGGGGGCGACGAATCTTTAGCCCCAGGCCTGTCGGAACAGCCAGGTTTTAAGGGCTATGCGGAAGGCCTGGAGGGTGGTGAGGGTACGAATCTCCACGGGGAGTTCGTTCCAGAGGGTCGGAGCAGCCACAGAGAAGGGTCTCCTCCGGGTAGTCGCCAGTCGACACTGGCCGGCGGATGGAATTCGGAGGAGGCCTAGTCTGTGGGATCTGATTGGTCTAGTGGAGGTAATTGGAGGTAATTGGCAGCAGGCGGTCTCTCAAGTGGTAAATTCACTTGAAAAAAATACCGTTTCCCTGAAAATAGGACCTCCCTGGATAAGCCCAATCAGGCTTTTGAGCGCATGTGCTAAAATAAGCCCTCTCCAAAAATATTGTAACAGAGCTGCAGCCATGAGGTGACCATGCTCGCTGCCTCCTGCACCTCAAAAATAATAAGTCCTCCTCAAAAATAAGGCCAAACAGTTATTTTGGGGGTCAAAAGAAAATAAGACCCTGTTATTTTCAGGGAAACACGATAAGTGTGATTTTGAAAGGATCTTAACTACTTATACTAGATCAAGGGTGTCAAACTGGATTTCTTCGAGGGCCAAATCAGCATTAGTTCTCCATGGGCCAGGGGAGAGGGTGGGGGGGGGGGATCGGACATCTGCCTGCGGCAGCATCATACCAGCCAAAACAGAGTGCAGGAGGTCTGCACACAGGACCCTCTGCACCTTGTTTTCAGTCTCCATGGCCTCCTGCAGCACTTGCTAGTCAAAAACAGGCCACACGCGGCTCCATTTTCTGCCAGTTTGGGGGCAGTTTTCGGTTAGCAGAGTGCTACAGGAGGCCATGGAGACTGAAAACGAGGCATGGGGGGTGCACACGGCCTGTTTTAGCCACCAGAGGTACTGCAGGCCGGTCCTTTAATATTTCCAGGCCGACTCCACGGGCCAGATTTAAGCACCCCATAGGCCAGATCTGGCCCACGAGCCTTGAGTTTGACACCCCTGTACTAGATAGTATTGCCAAAACATAACATATATATTTAACTTGATCATAACTTAACTTGACATTTCATTACAAGATTTTGGGGTTGTAGATACCAAACAGAATTAGGAAAGGAAAGAGCTAATTATTTGTGGCCAAAATTAATTATTTTATTTAATAGGTCTGTACAAAAGCTGGACAAATAATACTCAAAATAGAATGTAACCAGCTAATTCCAAAGCCCTCAGAAGATCTACCTTCTCCTCCAGTGATCTACATTCCAGATACCGGGGTTTCTGAGCCAGTAACAACTTTGATATGTGGGGGTTGTTTCCTTTGTAGCGGCTATCATCGTCTCAAAGAAGGGGCTGTTCCTACGATATTTGAGCTTCATGCAAAGCCACGCCGGAAGTCTAAATTAAACAGTTCAAAACTTGCAAAGTATCAACGGAAGCAGATGTGAGTCCTACTCTTCTGACCTCATGTTCTCTGTAACCCTGAATATTTACCATATTTTTCTGACTGTAAGACGCACCTAAGCTTTTGGGGAGGAAAACAAGAAAAAAAAATCTGCCTCTGCCTCCCAGTAATTTGCCTCCTTGCAGCAAACAGCAAATAGCCTGGTCAGTTTCAATATTGATGATTAGCTGTTCTGCGGGCTATTGCCGGCTCCGTCCACCCCATTTTCAGCTCGTTCCAGGCGGCAGGAGTCTCCACCTTTGCCGCCAAACAGCACACGTGGAAAACAGGATGCACAGAGGCCAAAAATGGGGTGCGCAGAGGCGGCAATAGGCGACAGATCACCGCAACCAGGAACAGCTGATAGGCAGTATTCTGGGAGGCCAATTCAGCCGCCAATCAGCTGCTCATGCTAAATCAGGCTGTGTTGAAGTTGATCAGGCTATTTGCTGTAAGGAGGCAAATTGCTGGGAGGCAGGGGCCGAAGGGTAGGAGCCGAAGGGTGGGCGGGGGCTTCAGCAACATTCTCTCTATAAGATGCACAGACATTTCCACCCACTTTTGGGGAGGGGGGGGAGTGCATCTTACAGACTGAAAGAAGTAGGTCTCAGTACATTTAGTGATGCTTACTTCTTGATGAAGAGTAAAAAGCATAATCTATTCAGCCATTAATAGATTAATATATTAGTAAGTTTAAAAGGAATTTTGTGTATAACAGAATGGAATGGTGGAATCTGAGATTAGAACCAGAGAGAAAAATATTAAGTTCAGAATATTAAAAATGTGAAAAACATCAGTCCTGGAATGTAATTTCGTGGCTGAATTGAACCATCTTTTTCTTCTTTTTGCTATATATATCCACATCATCTTATGGTAGTATGTTACAAAAGATCACTCTAGTCTGCCTAGAAAATGCCTTGTTTCCCAAGCCCAAGCTTCACTCCATATTGGCTCCTGATAGCCTCTAATAGGGGTGTCAAACTGAGTCGATTTCTTCAATGGCCAGATCAGCATTGTAGTTCTCGGTGGGGTGGGGTGGGGGAGACCAGACAGCTGCCTCCTGCAACACCCTGCTGGCCAAAACAGGGTGCAGGGAGTCTGAACGCAGCCCCCTTGGCTTGCTTTTGTTTTCCCTGGCCTCCTGCAGCACTCTGCTAGCCGAAAATGGGCTGCAAGAGGCCGCATTTTGGGGGGCAGTTTTCGGACAGTTTTTGCTGCATTTTTGGGCACATGGCCTGTTTTTGTGCAGGCCTGTTTTTGGGTGGCAGAGTGCTGCAAGCCCTGGAAAATGAGATGGGGGGGGGCACACACGGCCCGTTTTAACTGCCAGAGGCACCGTGGGCCAGTCCTTTAATATTTCCAGGCTAGCATCGGATTTAAACACTTGAGATAGACACACCTGTACTAGATGGTATGGGCAGTTTTCGAACCCATTTTCAGCCGGCAGAGTGCTGCAGGAGGCCATGGAGAGTGAAAACAAGGCTTGGATGTGTGTTTGTGTGTGCCCAGCCTGTTTTAGCTGCCAGAGCCACTGCGAACCAGTCCTTTAATATTTCCAGGCTGGTCCCGTGGGCTGGATTTAAGCACCCCATGCGCCTTGACTTTAATACCCCTGGCCTATAAGAAGAATATGTTTACATCAGTGGTGGGTTTCCAATTTTTTTTACTACCAGTTTGCTTGTGCTCGTGCGATGCAGAAGAGGGTGGGCAGAGCCTCCCGCTGCTGCTACTACCAGTTCGCCCAGTCCAGCCCAAAATGGGAGCAACCCACCTCTGTTCTGCATGGGCATCCTGCATCTGAAATCATGTTTACCTCTGCTGGTTACTCAGTGTCGCACCTTATGTAGGTAGCTATTACTTCTCACCTGACCTCGATTCTATCCCTTTTTCACAGCTGTGGCTGCCGCAATGCAGAGTCGTCAACTCCATTGTGTATGGATGTCTCTTGCTTCCCCGTGCAAGAGCTGCCAAGTCCTGGGGCTGCTCCCACTACTGGTGAGCTTCGAAGCCAGCCGAATCTCCCAGGGTCAGAACCAGAGAATTTGGCCACTCTGACAGACATACCCCTGGAACAGTTACCAGCTGCCACTGGCCAAGAAGAGGCCTCTCCATCTCCCGCTCTCCCAGAACCTGTAGGGGATCCATCTCAACCCGTTTCTCTCTCCCTCTACATGCTACGACTCCCACCCCCAGCTGGTGCCTACATCCAGAATGAGCACAGCTACCAGGTGGGTAGTGCCTTGCTCTGGAAGAGACGGGCCGAGGCAGCACTTGATGCTTTAGGGAAAACACAGCGACAGCTGCAAGCTTGCCGGCGTCGTGAACAGAGACTCCGCCTACGCATCTGTGAGTTGCAGCGTGAACGGCGGCCACACAGTGCCGATGCACATCGACGGTTTAAGGAACACCTGCAGGTCTTTGAATTGCAGCTAGTGAATGACATTGAATGACTTCCCTCGGCCCAAACTTACCTTGCTTTGTGTGGTGGTGTTGCAAACTTGGGCTGTCATATTTCCCATCTCCAAAGTATATTGTAGCAAAACCTGGGGCTCTACAAACATGGAATCCACTTCATGCAACCCTGTTTCCCCTTCACCATTCGTGTTTATATTTGTACAGGAATATTTCTTTTGTATAAAGTGGATGTTCCCAACTCAGTTGAAAGATTGCTGGAGGACAGATATTCAGGAAAGAGTTATTTTGAGGATTTCATTATGGTGCTGCCCAAAAGGGGTCATAGTATTTCTTTTTAAAAAGCTGCTTGACATCCTGAATTTAGAGCTTGTCATGATTGCCCAATAGAAGAAAAATCTTTTTGATGCTTTTCTTTAAGTTATAAGGCTGTATGATATGAAAATCTTACCAAGTATTATCACAAAAAACTTCTTCCTAGCATATTCCCGCAGGTGCGGGGTTCACTTGTCACACCAAAACTCAACAAAACCAATACATTTGCATGTATCATATTGACAGACAAATATGGTAATGATTTAAATCTGAATTACATAAAGAGAAAAATTGGCTCTTTATTCTTGGTCTGCTGAGGGATAATTTTCTACAAGACATTTACCTGTTCTGGTACGTAAGCTGCTAGGCCATGAATTTAGACACAGCTTGAAGCAAAGCTAATTGCAGGAGCTGAGAGAAGCCTAATTTAAATAAAATTTCAGGAGAATACTTTAAATACTGAAATAATGAAGAGAAACTTTTGGTTCACAAATTATGTCAATCCTGTATGTTTTGATTAAGAACTTTTCTAGATGTGCTCCTTACATAATACTTCTCAGAATATTTTACTCACTATACAAGATGTTTTGGATTCTCATTCTGTTTTGTAATTCGAAAACTACTTGCGTGCAAGAATCTCTTGCTGGATCAAGGGAGTGATCTTCAGCTCTAAGTAAAACCATTTTAATATAATTTTATTAAGAAATTTGATTACAATAGTAATAAGTAAAATCATTTCTGTGGCTTAACGTACAAGTGGCGGCCTCATAAATAAATGCCTCTGATTGATTAACTTTTACTTTTTAAAAGCAGCAGCTAAGCCATTTTTCTTATGAAGGGAAAACTGAACATGTGGAATTCTACTCAGCTGTATGCTTATAATATTCTTGTTGAAGAATGCATAAGAAAAATTGTGGGGACTTATAATTTGTAGATTTCAATGTACTAATATTTAATATAATAAAACAAACTGAACATTGGGGTATCTTCATTTCAGCTAATATGCACCAATTTTCTTTTGTGGAAGTTTTATTTTGCATAAAGATCTTCAAATGAGTGGTAGTGTTAGAGATTATTTCCAATTAAGGGAACCTTAACAGAATTTTTGACATGATCTCTCCCCTAATTTTGAATTTTTTAAAGACCTGTGTAAAAAGAAGTTTGTAGCCTCCTAGATATTGAATTTACTACAAATTACTAGGGACACTTGCAGTATAGCTATATGTAGAAAATCATAAACTAAACACTGCTTTTCACAGTGACCTGATGAACCAGAGGAAATACTATGCTTGGCAAACACCAGAACACTGAAGCAAAGACAAGGTCTTATAAATCCATAAGTCAGTTAAGGTAGTAAATGTTCTATACGTTAAAAAAGTTTCCAGAAGAAAGCTTAAGTTAAATACATACCAGGTCTTAATCTAGAGCAGGGGTATCCAGGGTGTGGGATGCTTAGATCTAGCCCACAGGGGCTGTCCTGGAAATAGCGAAGGATGAATGAAATCGAGTTTGACACCCCAGATCTAGAGGAATAGTAGGACCCAGGAAAGAAGACAAATGGTTTTGCAGTTGCTCACACAGGATAAAGACATTATTTTCAGAGGTGAATTATTTCTCGAAGGCCATAAATATATGGCTTCAGGTATCTGCTCTAAGCCGCTAGACTACTGGCTCATTCATATGCTAAGTCTGCTCAGTTTGTTTCATTTATCCATCATTTTAGAAAGAGTACAAAATAAAAGTACCAAGATACACAATAACTACAAAATAAATCTGTAACAAATATGAAAAACACCAGAAAAAATGGAAAAAAATAGACATGGTTGATATGGTAAGTCTGCCTCGGAGCTAAAACAATTTCTGTGTTCAGTAGAACATTGCTGCTAAGAATAACATACAGAATAAATAGAATTATAACTAGAATAGAATATCAAACTTGGAAGGCACCCTGGAGGTCTTCTAGTCCAACCCCCTGCCTAGGCAGGAAACCCTACAACCCTATTCTTAATATAAAAGAATTGCTTTTATGTTTGACATAGTTATTTAGGAAGCATGATCTTGGCTTATAGGCGTGCTGGAAACAATGAAGTCCTGCTCTAGTGCAATATTTTGCAATCTTAGCCGCTTTCAGATTTGTGGACTTCAAAGTTGAGAAACAGTGTTCTTAGTACCTGATAAAGTGATATATTTGACCAAGTCTACATATGCCAGGAGGTGGCACTATGGCTCAATGGATAAGATGCTGGATTTGTCAGGTTATTGGAGGACCCGACCCATCAGAGCGGGGAGGCAGGGAATGTTATGGGTCCCATCCCCGAGGGAGATATACCTGGTGGGATCCAGGAGAAGGGCCTTCTCGGTGGTGGCTCCTCTCTCTGGAAGATTCATTCCCCCAGAGATTAGAACGGCCCCCACTCTAATACTCTTCCAGAAGGTTCTGCCAATGGGTCTGAGGAACCCAGAGCGGGATGGAGCCCATTAAGTGGCTGAGGTGGTTTGCTGTCCCGAGGCAGGGGTGGGTGATTTCGTTATATCATATTAATTTATTTGATTTTTTTTTGTTAGCTTTTATTGTTTTAAATGTGGTTTTATAGTCTGTAAGCCGCCTAGAGTCGCCATGGGCGAATAGGCAGCAATATAAATGTTATATTCATCCCTCAGGGTGTGTGTTCTGTTAAGATACACCCTGTTGTGCCTTCAAATGGCTTCTACTGTACAGCACAGTGGAGTTGCCATGGTAACAGCTTCACAGTACTCCACAAGGGGGATCAATCTGGTAAAGGGGAAAAATCCAACATTAGAAATTACATTTGGTCCGGATATAACCCCTATAAATAAATACCCGGGCAACTCCGGGTTATCAGCTAGTAAATAAACAAACAAACAAACAAACCCGTTGGGCAAGAGCGATGCTCTCCAATCGTCGACTCCTTGGCTTGCAGAAAGCGCTGCTCCCTTGTTCACTGGATCACAACAGGCAACGCCTACTTTGCTTTCTACCCCACCCACCCCCACGCATGCACACAACCCACATGGCCGAACAAATGCATTCCCCGCTGCTTTCCCTCCTACGCCGTTTACGTAACACCGACCGTGCCGTAAAGCCAGCAAATCTCGCCGTTTGCGGAACTTCTTTTTCTCCGCCCATTGGCTGCTGCGGACGGAGTCGCCGTAGCTCCGCCGCCCCCAAGGGAGGACCAGGCTCCACCTCACCGCGGCCACTACGGAGTTTGCGCACAAACGGTCTCTAGAGAGGCGGCGACGACGGCGGCCAACAGGAGCGGAGCCGCTTCCCGGCCGCGCGCTGAGAAGGAGCAGCCTGATTGGTTCCCGTCAGCCGTGACGCGGGCGCTTCTCTCGGCCGACGAAGAGGCGCTCTTCTCGGCCTCGGGTGCTACGCCAGCCCCCGGCTTGCGGCCTCGACGGAAGGGTAAGAATAAAAAAACAACACATTTTTTTGTGACGGGGAAGAGCTGGAGACCGTTTTATCTGCTATTAGGAGCGTCGGCCTGAATGTTGAAAGAGGGAAAAGAAGAGCCGAAGGGCTCGTATTGCGGGAAAGGATTATTCGGGGGGTCTCTTTAAGCCCGTCGTGACGGGAATCCCTCCCGCTCTCTTCAGAAATAAGACCCGGTTTTCTTGGCTGCCCACTCTGGTCCGCCCGGCGATCCAACGGGTTCCTGAGCGTATGCAGAGGGCCGTCTGTGACAGCTCCCCCCCATCCTCGGTTTGCGACAACGGGGGGGGGGGTGTAACCCCTGACTTTGAAGGCCTGATTTCTTAGGAATTTGGACTTTAAAAGGGGGGAGGGAATCGGGGTTTCCAGTACATTTATTTTTAATTACGTTGACATCGGCATTGAGTCTTTATTAATTAGCCCTTGGGCCATGTCAAGTTCCAGAAACAAATGATGACTAAAATTTGAATAGAGTCTGATAAAATATGATTTAAAGTGGGACTGGAATAAAATAGCATTTAACGTGGGATTGGAACAAAATGCGATTTTAAAATGGAATTGGGATAAAATGCAGTCTAAAATGAAATTGGAATAGAATAACAATAATTTTAAGATATAGGTAAAATATGATAAAATTCGATTTCAGTGTCACCCCTGCATGCCTTACGGGAAGGAATAAATCAAAAATATCCAAAAGTATAATTGTTTGTGGAGAGAGTCAGGAACCCAGGGAGGGAGGGGTGGGTGGGTGGAAGGAAGGGATGTGTGGATGGATAGATGGATGGAAGAGTGGATGGATGGATGAATGGAATGAAGAGTGGGTGGAAGGATGGGTGGGTGGGTGGGTGAAAGGATGGATGGAAGAATGGGTGGGTGGAAGGATGGATGGATGGAAGAATGGGTGGGTGGGTGGAAGAATGGATGGATGGATGGAAGAATGAGTGGGTGGAATGGTGGATGGAAGAATGGATGAGTGGATGGATGGAAGGATGGATGGAATGAAGAGTGGGTGGAAGGATGGGTGGGTGGGTGGAAGGATGGATGGATGGATGGATGGAAGAATGGGTGGTGGGTGGGTGGGTGGGTAGAAGGATGGATAGATGGGTGAATGAAAGAGTGGATGGATGGGTGGATGGAAGGATGGGTGGATTGAAGAGTGGGTGGATGGAAGGATGGATGGAAGAATGGGTGGGTGGAAGGATGGATGGATGGGTGAATGGAAGAGTGGGTGGAAGGATGGATGGATGGATGGATGGAAGAATGGATGGGTGGGTGGAAGGGTGTGTGGATTGAAGAGTGGGTGGAACGATGGATGGATGGATGGAAGAGTGGGTGGGTGGGTGGAAGGATGGATGGATGGATGGGTGGATAGAAGAATGTGTGGATTGAAGAGTGGGTGGAAGGATGGGTGGGTGGATTGAAGAGTGAGTGGAAGAATGGATGGATGGAAGAATGAGTGGAAGGATAGGTGGATGGATGGAAGGGTGGATGGAAGAATGGGTGGGTGAGTGGAAGGATGGATGGGGTCTCCTTGGTGTTCTCTGAGCTTGGTGGTTTTCTTGTAGATGTTTCACGACCAAACTAGTGAACATCATCAGTGCTAGAAGGGAGTGGGGTTTGTGGAGAGGAGGATGGCAACTGTAGGGTCCTTGGTGCTCTTTGAGCTTGGTAGTTTTACTGTAGAAGTTTCATGACCAAACTAGAGAACATCATCAGTGCTAGAGTGGAGCGAGGTTTGCTGTCATTTTATATTCTTAGGACCTTGCCCTGTTAGTGTTGATGGCAGTTCCTTGGCTGTTAATCTAATATTAACCTTGGTGTTAATCTCTGCTCATCTGGGTGTTGATTGCTGTGGAGGTATTTTGCTCTTTTTGTTCACTTTTTGGCTTGTTGAATGTCTCTTTTGAATGGTATGTACATGGTCGTATTGTCTGTGAGGCCAATTTGTCGAATAGGTAGTTTAGTATGAAAATAAATATTTCCTTTTTTTAATTGTATTTTGTATCTCTTGCAATTTGGGGTGGGGAAAAAAATCTTTATTTTTCTTGCCCTGAATTTATCTAACCCATGCCTATTTTGAATGTTTTTAATTATATGTAAATAAATGTATAAATCTCAATTCTATATCACACTGTTTGTGGGTCAAGTAAGAATACAGCTTAGTGCTAATAATTGTGATGTGGTGTTTTGCTAATGAGAAAATGACTCTTTTTCTGCAGAATCATTTTAAGAGCTCTTGTAATGTTCTGAGATAGATTTAGAAATCTACGTGATATTTAATTAAGCCAGCTAGGTGACTGTCTCTCGGCCCAATTCACCTCACAGGCTTCTTATGGGGAAAGTGGGAGAAAGGAATTTATCAAAATAATAAAAGCAGGAAATAAATAGATAAAATAAATAAAAATAATAAGTAATATACGTAAACAGTATTCCCCCTTTTGGGTTGTTTTGGTTTTAATGTATTTCTTTACTTGTGTATTTTTTCTATAGTTTTTTCTTTTACGTTCAGGCAAAATATTTAAATGAAAATGTAAAATTGAATTGAACAAAAAACACTTTTTTTTTTCCTGTTTCTTGGTTTTGTACCAGGAAAAAAAATGTCCCTCTATGATGATCTGGGAGTAGAAACCAGTGATTCCAAAACTGAAGGCTGGTCCAAAAATTTCAAACTTCTGCAATCTCAGCTGCAAGTGAAAAAAGCCGCTTTGACTCAAGCAAAGGTACCGTAAAAGTCTCCTGGAAAATGTTTTTTTTTTTTTTTTTTTTTTGGTGGTTTTAATTGTCAACATCCCAGGGAGAATCACTGCTAAGTAAAATGCTTCATTTAGCAAAGAGGTTTGATTAAGGCACCAATCTAGCAAGCAGGAGACAGTGAGTTCTAGTCCTGCCTTAGCATGGAAACCAACTGGGTGACTTTGGGCCACTCACCAGGAGATAGTAAGTTCTAGTTCCACCTTAGGCATGAAAGCTGACTGGGTGACTTTGGGCCAGCCACCAGGAGATGGTGAGTTCTAGTCCCACCTAAGGCATGAAAGCTGGCTGTGTGACTTTGGGCCAATCACCAGGAGATGGTGAGTTCTAGTCCCACCTAAGGCATGAAAGCTGGCTGTGTGACTTTGGGCCAATCACCAGGAGATAGTGAGTTCTAGTTCCACCTAAGGCATGAAAGCTGGCTGTGTGACTTTGGGCCAATCACCAGGAGATGGTGAGTTCTAGTCCCACCCAAGGCATGAAAGCAGGCTGGGTGACTTTGGGCCAATCACCAGGAGATTGTGAATTGTAATGTGAAAGCCAGATGGGTGACTTTGGGCCAATAGTTCTCTCAGCCCAACCCACTTCACAGGGTTGTTGTGGGTAAAACCGAAGGAGGAAGACATGTTGGATATGTTTGCTGCCTTGAGATATTTATAGAAATAATAAAGGTGGGATACAAATTAAATGAAATAATAATAATACTTCTCATAGATGTTACCTCCAATACTGATTGATAAAAATATAAGTACTTTCCAGGATTTTCAGAACACCCTTAAGCTCTGGCTATATAGGTAATCCTCGACCTACAATCATAATAGAGCCTGTCTGTTAACAGTTATAAAGCAAGATACCCATATGACCGACCTGACTAAATACCATTTTTTGCAATGATCGTTAAGCGAGCCCATTCTCTGGCCTGTGTTGCTTCTGTTGAAAACCAGAAGTAAACACTAATTTTAGACAAAGACATAAATCACAGTCAAGTCAAAAGACTGAGTGGAGACAACTCTTGGAACCTCAGAACCTGATCATAAATACATTTTTTTTTTAAAAAAAGGTTTTTCCCCCCCTCTTACATACAATTATAGGTATACATTCACATAGTTATTTTCCTTCTTTACATTTTTCATTCTTGTACATTTGTCATTCCATTTATAAAATTATAGTATGTAATTTGGATTGCTTTATTTACCATCCCTTCCTCCTGTTTTAATCACCTTCTTTCCCTTTCTTTTCTCCCTCCCTCCCTTCTCTACTTTCTTCCTCCTCCTCTCCTTTCCCTTCCTTCTTCCCTTACCTCTCCCCTACTCCTCCTCTTCCTCTACCCTCTCTCCTTCTCTTTCTCTCCCTTCCACCCTCCTCTCCTTACCTCTTCCTTCCTGTCCTCCTCTTCCTTTCTTTTTCTGTTGTGGGTGCGGATCAATACTGATTAAGGGGATCCATCAGAACTTTGAGCACTAAGCAAGTGTTGTAAATTGAGGGCTACCTTTATTCACATAAGTTTTTTCATTACTTGCATATTTAAAACAGCCATCAAAGGCATAAAAAGCCTCTGTGCCAAAGCCTCATTCTGACTCTTAGTTCTAAAAGTCTTTAGCATCTTTTTTTTTTAAATCTTAACATCTCTTGAAATAAGTACAGGTAGTCCTCAATTTACAACAGGTCATTTAGTGACTGCTTGAAGTTACAACAGCATTGAAAAAAGTGACTCATAAACGTTTGTCACACATGTTGCTGCATCCCCACAGTCATGTGATCCAAATTCAGACACTTGGCAACTGGCATGTACTTAGGACGGTTGCAGTATCCCGGGGTCTTGTGATTCCTTTTTGCAACCTTCTGACAAGCAAAAGGGGGAAAGTCAGATTCACTTAACAACCATGTCATGAACTGAACAGCTGCAGCGATTCACTTGTGTGGCAAAAGAAAAAGGTCGTAAAATGGCGCAAAACTCAATTAACAAATGACTTATTTAGCAACAGGATTTTAAGGCTCAATTGTGGTCGTACGTTGAGGACTTCCTGTACACCCGGCCGTTGGTGTACAGGCCAGATTGAGCACTGGATTTTAAAAAATATACCTAGAGCCATGATGGCGAATCTATGGCATGCTTCCCACAGGTGGCACACGGAGCCATTTTTTGGGGCACGCGAGGCGTTGCCCTATCAGCTTCAACGCGCCTGCTGGCCAGCAGATTTCGACCTTCATTTTCGGGCGTTTTTCGCCCTCCAGAGGCTTCAGGGAAGCCTCCGGAGGGCGAAAAACAACCCAACGCCAAACCAGAAGTTCGGGAACAGATTTCCAGTTTGTGAGTTGGGCCGTTTTTTCTCCCTCTGGAGGCTTCAAGAGGCTTCCCTGAAGCCTCCGGAGGGCGAAAAACATCCCTACGGGCAACCCAGAAGTCGTAAAATGGGCCATTTCCAGCCTGCAGGGGGCGCAGGAGGCCGTTTTCCACCCTCCCCAGGCTCCTAGAAAGCCTCTGGAGCCCAGGGAGGGCGAAAAAATAGCTCCACCGTGCCATTGGGTACTAAAAGTGCAGAAGGGGAGGGGTTCATGCGCGTATGCACAGGTTGGTGGCACAAGCATGCACGGGGGGGCACAGGCGCGCACAATCCCCCCCCTTCCTCCGCTTTTGGCACACAATGGCAAAAAGGTTAGCTATCATTGACCTAGAGCATTAAAGTGTTCCTTCCTTTCTCAACATTCATAGCTACATGGGATTTCTTGCATCAGCCCTTGGTTCTCCAGAGCTTGTGAATTATAATTATAATGGTAAAGTCATCATAACATCTTGGGGGAGAACCTGTACTAAAATTGGAAGATTTCATCATCTTCCTTTGAACTTCCAGCCTGGGAAAGGCGATCTTATGAGAAGCACCAGGTCGTTTTGCAGCATCCACATCGTGTCAAATGTTAAGCGTATTGTTTTTTTCCAGCAGTTTTTCCATCTTTGTAAGCAATGCTGGGATTGATTTTATTTTAAATGTTTAAAAAAACGGAACAAGGAAAAATGGAAACTCCTTCACTGGAGCAGATTTTTCTCAGGAATTCCAGTGTATTCCAATTTTTATAGAGGTTTGTGAGAGTATTTTTTTTTAAAGCTATTTTGTGTAAGCGTTGATCTTTCTGTGTTAGGTATAATTGAATTCATTCATATATCTAAATAGAATATGCTGCATAGGAGCTGGAACGAGATTTCACTTATCTAAGGGGAAATGATGATTAAATCAGATACTTAAGAGATTAACTTGTCATGGAGATATAGTGAAATGTACATGCCGTCAGTATTATACGGAGGTTTCTTTAAATTAAAATATATAGATAAGCCTTTTGTGATTAAAGCCTTTAACTATCATTGACTACGATTAAATATATATGCAATCAAATTGGCTTTTGCTGGTGGTAGTTGCTTACAAGCACGCATTCTCTTGATGTTTCCATAGTAGAGCCTTTGGACTACACTTCCCATCACCAATGTCTGCCAAATGGGGAAGGCAGAAATTGTAGTTGAAGTTATCAATCTATTTTCTGTCTGTCTGTCTGTCTGCCTGCCTGCCTGCCTGCCTGCCTATCTATCTATCTATCTATCTATCTATCTATCTATCTATCTATCTATCTATCTATCTATCTATCAATCAATCTATCAATCATGCAATATCACAGGCTGACTCTTCCCACGGCCAGGAGTTCGATCCTGACCAGGTCAAGGTTGACTCAGCCTTATATCCTTCAGAGGTCGGTAAAATGAGAACCCAGATTGTTGGGGGCAATAACCTGACATTTGTAAGCTACTCAGAAAGTGCTGTAAAACATTGTGAACATTATTTTCTGCTGCCCTTTATAATCTGAGGTTGCAATGAGAGGAACAAAATGAAGGTCACGGAATAAAATTCTTGGAAGCCGTCTGAAACATGCGTTTTAATTTTTTGCCATTTCGTTTTAGAGCCAGCGGTCGAAACAAAGCACAGTCCTTGCTCCTGTCATCGACCTGAAACGGGGCAGTGCTTCGGATGAGCGCCAGATAGCGGACACCCCACCCCACGTGGCGGCTGGCTTGAAGGTGAGATGGGGCTTATAAAATAGGCTACGCCATATCCTGACCAAAAGGCTGTCAGCCCCTTTGAGGGCAGCCTTCCTCTGGAGCAAAATGTCTCCCGTCAGGACCAGCTATGGCAGTCTTTCTCAATCTTGGTAACTTCAAGGTGCGTGGACTTCAACATCCAGAATTCCATAGCCAGCTCTGCTGTGGAATTCTGGGAGTTAAAGTCCACACACGTCAATTGTGAGTTCTGAGAGTTGAAGTTCGCACATTCTGGGATTCTCCTCCGCCCGTAGCCAGGAGTTCGATTCTGACAGTCTCCAAGTTGACTCAGCCATCATGCAGTGGTGGGATTCAAAAATTTTTACTACCGGTTTCTGTGGGCGTGACTTGGTGGGCGTGGCAGGGCTAGGATACTGTAAAATCTCCATTCCCTCCCCACTCTTAAGGGAAGGTTACTGCAAAATCCCCATTTCCTCCTGATCAGCTGGGACTCGGGAGGCAGAGAATAGATGGGGGCGTGGCCAGCCAGAGGTGGTATTTACCAGTTCTCCAAAACTGCTCATAATTTCCCCTACCTGCCTTTTATCTGACAAACTGTTAGTTCTGAAAGGTTAATGAAAACAGCCAAACACAGAAACGATTTGTAAATGCAGTTTGTGTTCTTCCTCCGGCACGAATTGACCGGTACTTTCCACCACCTTTTATAAGTACTTGCTTGAGCACTAATCATGGATTGTTTTCAGGCAGTTATCAATATCTTCGTAGATTACTCAGCTAGACAGCTTGTGGAGGAGGGAAACCTGGTGAGTCTTGGCAGCTGGCCTGGTTTTCTCCCCTGAATGGCAGCTCCAGGCCTCTGGGTTGTCCGGAGCTAAAAGCTAGTTTCAATTACACAGTTCAGGCATTGGTGCACAGCTACCGCGTTTCCCCAAAATAAGACAGGCCAATAGGGCTTATTATCCAGGGAGGTTTTATTTTGGGGAAAACAGAGTAGCTTATTACAGTCTTTTTTGAGAGCTGTTGAACACAGTTTCCACCTTATTCTGGCAAATAAATGGAGCATCTCCTCTTTTTTTGGAAAGAATTGCATTGGATACTTTTTGTTGTTATGTCCTTTCCATGGTTTCATTCCAGGACCCGTCCCCAGTGGCTTTTCAGCAGGAGACGTATTGATCCCTTTAGCGGATGAGTAGATCCGATGTTCCCGAACGATTACGAGAAAGTCGTAAAACGCCAGCGGGAGGAACGGCAAAGGCAGCGCGAGCTTGAGAGAGCAGAAAGAGATTGAGGAGAGGGAGAAGTGAGTCCTCAGCAACCCCATGGTCATGTGATCAAAAATTTAGACCCTTGTCCTGTCAACATGTGCCGACAGCAGCCAGAATTGTATCTGCACAATTTGGAAAAATGAGGGAACTCCTACAGAATGAAAAGCAGAATTAAAAAAAAAATAGTACACTGTGGCAGAAATGGATAGGTTAACATTCAAGATAAAGGATAAAGAGGATACAGAATATTTTTTAACATGGGATTTGTTTTTCAAATGGTAAGATAATAGAGGTAGAAACTAGAAGTTGGAAGAATACTACTATATACAAGTAAATATTGTTGTTACTATTATTAATATGTGTAGGTAAATTGACAATACACTGTTTATTAAGCACTCATGAATTTTTTTTTAAAATGTACAAATAAAATTTATTTTTTAAAAAAAATTGGACACTAGGCAACAACTGACTCACCTTTATGGC